>NC_057695.1:4126668-4164168 GCF_014466175.1 Vespula pensylvanica
TCTCTCTCTCTCTCTCTTTCCCTCTCCTTCTCTGTCTGCAAAGAAAAAGGTAGATCCTACTCGTACTCCACCTTTTTCGATTCCTTCCTCCTCCTCCTTCTCCGTCTCTTTTTCTTCTACTACTCTTCGTCTTATAAAATAAGCAAAAAAAAGAGATGAATAGATACATAGAGAGAAAGAGAGAAAGAGAGACCGGTGGTAACCGGATACTTTTTAGCGCGCGCGTTGCCCGAACCAATCCCGATAATTAATTGCACGGAATCCGCATCGTGCCTTCGCGTATCTTTCCAATTTCTTCTTCCACGCCGGGTTACCCCCGCGAGATGGGTGACTTCGAAGAAGAAAAGGAAGAGGAGAAGGAGAAAAGAGAGAAGGCTGGGATTCCATAACACGCTTGCTCCCTTCGATGCACCTAACCGATAGCTGACCCACCTCCACCTCCATGTCCCTACCTCTCTTCCTTCACCTAAGAGAGTCGTCGCTTTCGCCGTCCTTCTTTTCCTCTTTTACCTTTTCAAGTATCGTCCTATCGATTCTGTTGTGTCGTAGAATTCTACGCTCGAACGAACATACAAGTGCCTCTCTTGGAAATTAATTTAAATTCGCACTTCTGCCAAGAAGATCTTTTGAAAAAAAAAAATTAATCAAGCCTAACGTTAATTCGTCTCATAAATCGAGACTCCTTCGAGATTGAAATTTCAAGTATGACGGTAGGACTAATCGAATATGGTTTTAAGCAATGATTTGTCGTTAACGTCCAGATGAATAATCGAGTCTGATCTATCTAAAAACTGTATTTAATCGTTGATCTATGACCGAGTCAACGACCACGATTATTCTTCGTTTCGTGCCGTAATATCCGTGATTATTAATCTTCGTATTTTTATCCCAATCAAATGTGGTATTATGATTCGTTCTTGCCATCGTATTTTTATACGTTTCGTTCATTTCTATCGATTACTTTATTCTAGCAGTTTGTGTATTTATTATTTTTTAATTACGGGTAACCTAGATTACCGAGTTACGATCCTTCATGATCGAGATAATATTCAAGTACGAGACGATTAACAAATCGTTTGACGATCGTAAGATAATCCTCTTCGTTTGAAAATGCTAATATTCGGTGCGAAGTAAGCCATCGTAAAGGATACTACTAGAAAACAGATCGCACCTACTTAAAGACTCGAGCCTCGAGTTCTCCCGCGATATATATTCGATTCCGCCAGAATATATTTCCTAACGTCGTCGTTAATTTAGTTAGCGATCTCGCGTAATTTGTATCTTCCCTCCTTCTCTTTTATCCAGGATCCTGGTTCCAGAAATATCACTTGGATTATAACCACGTTATACGATCTAACCGGTATTATTAAGTTCGATTTTTAAAGGAAGAAATTATTGAATAAAATTCAAATTAAAAATACATACCTCATAAAATTATTTTTTATGGAGAAAAATAAATACCTTAAATGTTAGTTCTTATTACTCGAAAAGAAGGAACGGACTATGGTAATTCTCACACAAATCGATCGAAAAATATCGAGACTATTTTAAAATTGCTACCGGCACTTCCAGCCTTTTGCTATTCCTGCTTTCCATCGTTGTCGCCATTGCCGCTAGTCAAGTCGCATACTGTTATAACGATCGTTGTTATCCGTAACCGCTATTTAAGTTACTCCCTCAGTCGCAAAGTTGTTCTCTCTTCCTCTCTCTTTCTCTCTCTCTCTCTCTCTCTCTCTCTCTCTCTCTCTCTCTCTCTCTCTCTTCCTCTTTGGCAGTACAAAGATAAGCGAACGTAACGGTACGCGCTATACTATAACATTAAGTTCGAACCAGATATACGTTGGTATACCTACATAGCACCAACGAGTTTGCCTAGCTTCTAATCGCTCGTGCTGATAATCAAGAAGAGCTTTCTAGGATCCTTGATTTCGTAGCACTTATATCGTATCGTAACGAATGAGAAATTTTACGGAAGTCACTGAAAATCCAAAGGATCGTGAAGAATAAAAGTCTTCTAAAACTAGACAAATTATAATAGATTTCATTTCGAAATCTAAAAATAAACCGGATGAAACTCTTGGGAAGAAAAGAAAAAGAAAAAGAAAAAGAAAAAGAAGAAGAAAAAGAAAAAGAAAAAGAAAAAGAGAAAAGAAAGAAAGTACGAGACAAACGAGAAGAATAATCCTCTCCTCTTGCAGGATCCCAACCGATTTAATCTCTGAAAGCTATGCGAAACCGTCTGAGGCATATATCAAAAACGTTAGAATCACGAGCGTGCATATGCAGCTCGTGCATATCCACTGTGCGGTCTTCTCATGCATGGAGAGAAAGAGAGATAGTAGAAACGCGAACGGAAAAGCATTTCCCCGTATCTAAATAATCTCACAAAGGGAGGATTTAAAGAACGAGGCACACGGCGTGCAACGATGCAAATTACGGAGGCTTCGTGACGTCGAGCACGGAAGAAGAAAAGAAAAGAGAAGAGAAGAGACGACGACGACAACGACGACGACGAAGAAGAAGAAGAAGAAGAAGAAGAAGAAGAGTAAAAGAGAAAAGGGGAAGGGAGAATTTCTTTAAACGGCTCGCGTATCTCCTGTAGATTTCCTGAACTCGTCGTCGGTTCTCTTTTCTGTCTCCTTCCGTCGCTTTCGTTCCGAAGAGGAACCGGCTCGTGTACAAACGTAGGAACGCAATGCAGATAGATAGCATTGTGTAGATGTGCGTGTGTATGTGTCTGCTAAGAACGGTGGACGATGAAGGAGAAAGAGAGAGAAAGAGAGAGAGGGAAAGGAGGAAAAGGACACGACTAGCGGCACGTTTGAGTATTCAAGTCGTACCGCATCATAAACTGTCCGCCCGCGGTCCTCCCTCTTCTTATTCCTTCTCTCTCTCTCTCTCTCTCTTTTTCTTCTTCTTCTTCTTCTATCTCTTTCCTCTCCTTTGCTTCTTCTTATTCTTCTTCTTTGGTCTCTTCTACCTATGTTACCGACTATGTGATACGTCTGTACGAACGTCAGTTTGCCCTGCACCCCTTGCGAAACGTCCCTTCGTTGAAAGAGAAAGAGAGAGAGAGAGAGAGAGAGAGAGAGAGAGAGAGAGAGAAAGAGAGAGAGAGAGAAAGAGTCATCGTACTCGCCGAGAAGAAAGCATGCTTCTGGTTTTCTATGCCTCTGTCGTGAACATAGCAAAAGGAAATAGCAAGACATACGAGGACATTCGTGTTTAACCCCTGGCCGATCGAGATTCCCTCAGCAACGACTCTATTTTAAAGTTGCTGCAGTTGGAAACATATGAATTTTCTTTTCATATCAAAGAAAGCAATCGTTTCCTCAATCCGAAAGTTTAAGTTTAAGTTAAGTTAAGGCGCGATGGGAAATCATCGTGAGAATTTCATTCCGTTTTATTCTCATAGTGAAAGCGCTGAACAACCTCGGAACAACTACGGAATCGTTGATCTTTTCGATTAGAGAATTGCTTAGAGGAGAATAAGACGCACTCACGTTGTTTTTTTTTTTTTCTTCTTTTTTACGATTCGTTGTTCAACGAATGTATACAACGATCCGAAACATGACAATACAATTAATGACAGCGATACATATCTAATTACAATGCCCGTAATAGGAAATTGGAAAAGGGAAAGAAAAGAAAGAAAAAATACGAGTCTAGCTCGTTCGATTTAGCACGATCGTGAAGAAAAAGGAAACAAGAAAAATCATTTTTCAAAGTCTACGTAAGTAAATACTTGTGGCATAAACCGGATCGATAAAGAATTTATCTGCCATGAAGTCTTAGCAAAAACCTATCCAAATGTCTTTCGAAACATAGTACGAAGAAGCCGATTAGAATTAATAATCGTTCGTACTGTTACCATTGAGATAAAAACGTAAATTCCTGTCGTTGACGTCGACATGAAAGCAAACGCATAATGTACTTTGCGTTCGGCCAGTTAATTTGCATAAACTCGACGCGTACTTTCGTCCATTGTCTCGAGTTAAACGATCGGTAGAAGTTATCTTCTTCTCCTTCTTCTTCTTCTTCTTCTTCTTCTTCTTCCTCTTCTTCTTCCGCCTCCTTCGACATTGTAACGTCTTGTCCTATCCCAACGTGAAATCAATGCGGCGTTATTGCACGCCGTCATCGAGATAATCGAAAAACAGCGACGTACATCGATCGATGATAATCGAGAAGCTGGTCGCGATATACCGAAGATAATCTCGAAGCTAGTTCTATCTCTCTCTCCTTCTCTCTCTCTCTCTCTCTCTCTCTCTCTCTCTCTCTTTTTCTTTCTCTGTTTCTCTCGCTCTAGCTCGTTTACTCTTTCTTTCAAAACACTACGTCTTTCTATTGCAACTTCTATTATCAGCGTGATCTTTACACTTTTTGTTTCATCATTGCAAAGAAACCCTCGATCGAACGGACGTCGATCTTGAGAGAGAAACTAAAACGAGATAGATTACATAAAAAGGAAGATAAAAAAAGAGAAGAATAAAAAAACGAATTGAACAGAGAAAAAGCAGAACGATCTATCGAACGTTCGTATGACTCGCAATTTTGTTCGCGAGTTCGTCGAGCGATCACCTTTCAGGAACACCATCGAAGGGCTCGTTAAGACCGTCTCATTAAGCGACCCTTTCCCCCTCTTTTTCACGGAAATTACGGTACTTATCAATGCTCGAAAGGAGCATTACAAACAATAGGCAAGTCGAGAGGAGACAGAGGAGTAGGAAATGTCGATTGATCTCTCTTTTTTACCTCTCGTTTGCAAATGCTCCATTCTCTCTCTCTCTCTCTCTCTCTCTCTCTCTCTCTCTCTCTCTCTCACTCACTCATTCAATCTATCCTTTTCTTATTCTTTTCGTTCATCTCATTCTCTATCGTTTCGTCCGGTCGGTCCGTTCTCTTCCCTATGTCCTATCACCAACGAGACCGCTGCACGAGGCATTGGCTCTAATTAACGTTGACAGTAATTAACATAAATACCAGCGCTTCCTTGCCAGGAACTGACCGCAGCGTCGTCCTACGGCCGACCACGACGACGATCCCCGTTCGCGATTCAACTTCTTATCTCGCGATTCCGTGCTAATCGCTCGCTTGTTTCTACGATTTCTCCGTACGAGTCGCCTTTTCTCCTCCCCTTCCGCAATTTATCATCCGGCGAAGACTTACCTAGAAAAAAGATAAAGAACAGATCATTAGAGACTTTCTTATCGAATACCAAGAGTATAATAAAGACGATTAAATGATCATATGTGCACAGGTGTATATCATGGTTATTTAAATTTTATATTTATATGTAAAAAAGATTAATAAATATTCCCCAGTTTGTCCGAAGTAAAAGAAAGATGTTTAATCAGAGTGTCGTTTAATCGAACCGATTACTTTTATGAACTTAATCGCCAAAAGTTACGAAGCACCGCTTCGAAAAAGGAGATAATCGATTTTTCAAATTTCTCCAAGGAAAACTGAACTTCGTTTGCCGGCTGAAATAACTCGGATAACGATAATCGATGTGCAAACCGATCGAGATACCGGACTTGCACGCACACGGAAATTAATAGCACGACGGTTCGCGTGTTTTAGCTTCACCTCGATTAACGCGAATTCCATGACGGTGAATGAGCCTAAGAGAAATAAAAAAGTATGAAGTCTGATCCTAGACTGGATTTCTTATAGTTCTCTTTTATTTCTTTCCTACGTTTTTTCTTTTTTCGTTGAGAAAGGAAAAGGAAGGGAAGGATCTTTCGATCGACGTTTCATCTCTCTACTTTTCGTTCGAACACACTCGTGAGTACGAAACTATAAAAAGAGGAAGAAGAAGAAGAAGAAGAAGAAGAAGAAAAGGAGGCGGAAGAAGAAGAAGGCGCTGGATAGCAAGAGCAACGTTTAAAGAAAGAAAGTGAGAGAGAGAGAGAGAGAGAGAGAGAGAGAGAGAGAGAGAGAATATCCTGATGGTATTCTCGAGAACCTCTAACACGGCTCATTAGCCTACAGCGTCGCTAATGAAAGCTCGTTACCCGGGTGCATGCATGCCGTGGAATGAAAAAGAGGGAGACGGAGATGCTTCCAGTAAGAAAGAAAGAGAGAAAGAAGGGTAGAAGATCCAAGTACACGAAGGGAAGCCGAAGACACCCCGTTGTATTTTGCACCCGGTGACTTAGTATTCGCTGGCCGCCTCCGCAAATACCCTTCGCCCCTTCGCCAACTCTCTTTTCTTTACTCTCGCTTTTGCTCACTGACGACGCGTATAAATACACTGTGCGCATAGGCTCTCTCTCTCTCTCTCTTTGTCTCTTTCTCTCTCTTGTTCCTCTTCGACTCGACCCGGTCACCTGGCTTTCACGGCTTGCTTGAAAGAGGAGAGGACCTTATCTGGAACCGCGCATCTAAGTTGATTGGGTGCGAGGTACAAGGCACTCTCTCGCACCCTATGAACGAGAAGGAGAATCGAACAAGACCGAGGACAATCTAACCTTCGACCAGAATCATTTTCTTCGTCGTCTTCCTTATACTTTTTCTTCATCTTTTACTGTTTTTCTTTTTTTGAGTATTTTTTTTTTATCGTACACGCGGAATACCTCTTTGTGTAGTTTCCGATGATACAAGTTTTTCTTCTTTATCTTTCCTCCTTCCAAGAGATATTCGTTAAGCTAAGATGGGGATTTACGATCGAGAAACAAATCGTTCGAGGAGTCAAAACCATCGAAAAAAACTATCGATTTTGAGAGTTATGAGAAGGCTCGGAAGCATTTTTAGGTGGCTGCGTAGAGAAGAGAGGGAAGAGAGGCGGGACACGACCCCGTAAAAGCTTCGTTATCCCCCCGAAAAGAAGTGGTCTCCATCGTGGATGAAAGGAGCCGACTGGTAGACGCGGAGAGGGTGGCCTGCGGATGGTTCTTTGCACCTTCGCCGCTTTATAACTGCTAAGTGTACCCAAATCCCATTCCATGTCATAAAATTCTTAGAGGGCTGCGTCGTTCGCACGACGGGAGGCGTACTATGTCCTTCAGTTTCTTCTTGTATCTCTTTCTCTCTCTCTCTCTCTCTCTCTCTTTCTCTGGCTGTGTCTTTCTCTGTCCTTTCTCTTTCTTTTCGCTTAAATACAGATACCACCTTTTTTCTTTCTCTTTTCGATCGTGTACCAGGTATTAAGAGCAAAAAATGATCGAAAACTTTGTCTCGAATAATTTGATATAACCTATTAACGATATTACGAGCATGAATAAGAATAAGTATTTTACATTATACGAACGATGAAGATCGATCGGCGACATTGAGGAAGGTATCATCGAACAAATGACAGAGTATGAAAGTGTAGATACAATTTCGATTAAAAAATATGAGGAAAGAAGATCGAAAGACGAAGGAAGGAAAGAAAGGTAGGATACCTAAGGAGGATGCGGAAGAATGAAAAGGCGGAGTCGAGAAGGAGGAAGGAAAAGAAAAAAAAAATAAGAAGAAGGTAGAAGAGATATGAACGAAGAGAAAACAACGCGGATCCATCGAGAGCACCAACAGGATCAGCAACAGACAACGTTGGAACGTCCGAGCGTTATTAGCCAGGCGGATAGCGCGCGGCTTCCTTCGCGACGCATCTCTCTCTCTCTCTCTCTCTCTCTCTTTTTCTCTCTCTCTGTATCTTTCTCTCTTTCTCCTTCTCCCCATGCTCCCACCATATTATTACGCGCAAAATGGCTCATTATTATCATTATTATTTCATATTTCCTTCGCTTCAGCATCGAGGCTCCGAAAGCCAGCGCAAAAAGCAAAAAGCCTACGAAATTAATATAAATAAAAGCGCTGAACCAAGCCAGCATCCTTCGAGAACGCTAAGGAAAGAGAGAGAAGAGGTGGGACGAAGAGATAAACAGAAAGACGAAGAGACCGCGCTTATGGTTGTTAACGGCAGGAGAAAGAAGAGGGAGGAAGACAGAAAGAAAGAGAAAGAAGAGAAGATGGTTGTAGTGAGACGGTGGCTGGAGTGGGGTGCGGCCGGTATTAACAATAATTATTGGTTCGAGCCTCTCTCCGTCCGCGATCTTTCGAATCTCAAGATCACAAGTGAGATCAATTATGTCCGTCTGATTAGTCCGGGCCTCCGATCGGTGTACGCGAGCATTATACGACGAGCTACGATCCTTCATGTGTGCGACTTACAGCATCTCTCTTTCTCTTTCTCTCTCTTCCCTACCTTCAAGCCTGTTTGAGTGGTTTCCTCTCGCAATAAGAGAGACGAAGAGAGCAAGATAGAGATAAAGAGAGAGAGAGAGAGAGAGAGAGAGAGAGAGAGAGAAATATCTCGCTCGTATCGGCGTTATTATGTGGAGCAACTCGCTCTTCGTTTATAAAAGCCGCTCTCTCGTTCTCTCTATCTCTCTTTTTTACGAAACGCCCGTGAGTAAATTCTTCCTTGAAAATAAGAATGGCGATCGTATTATTCGTCTCTTTTTGGCCACCGTAGACCGGCAAAAATTGCATCGACCGTCCTCTTTTTTTATATGGACCGACGTACTCTTCTTCCTTATTATTCTTTTTGGAAAGATCGTGGAGAGGGAAAGAGGACGAAAAGAAATTTTGCGTTCCTTTTAAAAACTCTATCAAATCATTCGTTACGACAGCCAAACGCTAAGTATCGTAATTTGAAAGATTTAAATGTCCAATGGAATCATTGACGTGTCCGATATATCGCAATAACCCTATATAACGATTATATAAGCCATGTTACTAATATGTTTAAATCACATAGATGGTCATCGTGAAAGGTCAACACGGAACGCAAAGATACGATAAACTCTCGAACCAAAGATCGTTGTACACGTGCATACGTCCTAGAAAGTATACACATGCATATGCGTGCAAGTAGAAAGGTAGTTTGCTATGGTATCCTCCAGCCTCTCTTAGTCCCCATAAATTTCGTTCGGCGATACTTTACGACACGGTACCGCCCCATGTCATTATCGCGCATGGGGGAAGCTACGTGTGGAGATAGAGAGACAGAGAGAGAGAGAGAGAGAGAGAGAGAGAGAGGAAGAGGGAGGAAAGAAAATCGAACTGCTCCTGCAACGCCATTTCGCATTTAAGGCTTTTACCAACTTTTTCTAAACTTCAAACCAGGTCTTTAACTAACTTTACACTAGGATATTTATCCGGAATATCATTGCATACCTATATCTAATTATGAATATATTTAATAAGCTAATTTTTGTATTTTTATATAACGATACAAATAAGCATTGCATTTACGATCAGTATAAAAAGAATTATCTTCAAAGTGGGTCTTTAATGGGTCTCGTTAAGAGTCAATTTTTGCGATAAAAGAAATATGTTCATTGAAAATATAGAAGAGAAACATTGAAATTAGCACGTAGATCAAACAGTCCGTCTCGAGTAGTCAAAACGACATGTTGAAACGATACGATAAGACTCGTTTCCTTAATTGAATCCTCGAAGAGAGATCCGTCTTACGGATTAATCGTGCTTTCCTTCGTAACGCGAGATAAAACACGTCGTGTCATGAGAAGTGTCAAACCGGACGGCATTCGCTGACAGGCAACAAGGAGAGAGGAGATCGTTCCGCGAGGAATCGCAGCGTATTTTATCGAGCATCCTCGGCCTCTTCTTCGTCGAGGTTCCGCTCGTTGCTCTGAATACGACGAGGACGATGCTGACCGTATGAGAGTTGTTCCATCCTTTGGTCGTTCACGAACACACGCGCCAACCTGGTCACCTTTTTACGAACAACTTGTCACCAAGCCGATTTGTCGCGGCGTTTCGCTGCGTTCCATGGTGTTCCGTGGTATTCCACGTCGGGGGAACAAGGTAAAGAGTGGGTAAAGAGAGGGTAAAGACAGAAAGAATTCTCAAGGACCAAGAGAGAGAGAGAGAGAGAAAGAAAGAGTGACTCTATCCTCACAGACTAGTAGAACGTAACAGATTGAGAAAGAGAGTGGAAGAGACGAAAAGAAAAGAATGCAAGTATTCGTGAAATTTTCGAGGATACGTTTCGATCAAAGACGTTCCTATCAATTTCATTCGAATCTTACAATCGGCAAGTAATCGAAAGAAAAAGAATAAGATACACGAGCTTGGATGCATTAAGCGTGACAAAGGATGCAAGCGTAGGAACGCACCTTTTCCCGAGGTGAGAACGATTAATAGCCAAGTTCTCGCTCCTCCTTCCACTCTACATCGTTCTCTGTCTCTTCTAGATCGAGGTTATCCAACGAACCTTGTGGGGTTATCCTTTACACGAGTTCCTTCTCGGCCCCAACAGGATCGAGCCTTCTCTCTCCCTCTCTCTCTCTCTCTCTCCCTCTCTCTCTCTCTCTTTTCTCTCTCTCTCTTTCTACGAGCGCGCCCTCTCTTTTGTGCCTCGTACCGACATATTTATCTGGTTCCTCCCCTCTCAAACCTCTATGAGAATTTCCTCCTCCTTTTCCCCTGCTAGTTTCTCATCGTGCACGATATCTTCCTTTCTCTCTCTCTCTCTCTCTCTCTCTCTCTCTCTCTCTCTCCCTCTCTCTCTCTCTCTCCCTCTCTCTTTCTCTTTCTCTCTCTTCTTCTGCGTATATAACGTAATAGCAATTTAATCAATAAAATAAGAGGATCGTATTGGCTTCGAGACTCTGCAATAATTACAACAGAGAATTATGAGCGGTTGTACTCGATCGGATCTATAAGCTCCTACCCTCTCTCTCTCTCTTTCTCTCTTCCTTCTCGCTTGCTCTTATTCTTTATCGGGCTATCTGTTCTCTTCCTCTTCATCATCATCCCTCTCCCTTCTTTTACTTACTTGCTCTCTTTTCTTTTACATCCCACTCCAGTCTCCAAGAAAGAAACTTTTTCAAAGAGCTCCTTCAACCTTTCTTCTTTATAACTAATTTAAACAAATTTCTCGATTCCTCGAAACATTATCGGTTTGCAAAGTTGCTGACGTGTACTTTGACCCAACGGTAGTCGAGAATATCAGAAAGGATACCTATGACCAAGACCTCTCTTTCTTTCTCTCTCTCTCTCTCTCTCTCTCTCTCTCTGTCTTTCTATCTATCTATCTATCTCTCTCTAAATTACTGTATCTTTCAAGCAGGAAGGAGGTAGATGATGATTAAGAAGGAAAAGAAGATGAAGAAGAAAAAGCAAGTAGACCCTCCTCCGCAGCTGTACGCACCATGACCAGTTTTTAATCAATATTCAAGTCGCGATTTTGATTATAATTAAACAATAATGACGGAATAATGATTTATTACGAGTAATTACTAGTTTGCTGGTTAAATCAAAAGCTCCCTCCCCCTAACCCTCCCCTCATCCCCCACACATACACACAACCCCTTTTCTCCTTTGCTTCCACTCGCATCTTTCTCTCTCTCCTTTGTTCTTCTCATTTTTCAATAGTCTCTCTTTCTTTTCTTCCTCCTCGGGCTTTCGAGACTCGACATCCAATGTTCATAGGTACTCGATCCTACATAAGTACGAGCAAGGTTCACGGCCGACCTTGACGAGGTTCATTTATCAATGTTCGCTCTATACGGAATGAAAAACTTGGAATGCTTCTCCCCCACGATGCAATCATAGAATTAGAAGGGATTTAAATTAGTAGAACAAAAATTAAGTTATGTGGAGAAACGAAAGAAAAAACAAAGAAAATATAAGAGAAATTAATCAAGAATAACTGTTTTTCTTGATCTTGTTATGAAGAAGAAGAATAAAAAAGAAAAAAAAACAGGAAAAAGAATCCACTATATCGATTCGCATAGACATTAGTGATAAATTAACACAAGATATATGTACGTGTTAATAAAGATAAAATTGTACATTTTAAGATCCGTTTTACGAACCGTTATCCACGAGTTTTCCTGATCTCGAAATGTAAGAGTACTTGTATCGAGTAGCACGTACTTACTTTACTTACTTACTTACTCGAAGCATCCGAGTTCGTTTATATCTTCTCGCGATATTAATCATCCACACTATGCCTGTGTTTTAATGTTTCGCATATTAATTACGGCTATCGCATTGCCGCTTATCGTGGCCAAGTATCTAAACTCGAAACACCAGGTGCAACTAGACGCGTGAAGAAACGTGAAGAAAGTGCGAAAAGGTATAGTCTCTTCGCACGTGGGAAAATAATTAATCTAGAATTAAACGAACTGAATAATATAGGAGATCCTTGTTACGTCTTCGAAATATGTGAAAACAAATCTAAAGATATTACGACGAAGATTAATATAATTAATTGAAAAGTGTAAGTACAAACAAAGAGAACGATAATAGTAATCTCCGAAGGGAATAATCGAACGAGTATTTTCCCTTTTCTCCGATGAGTTATTAATTATTATATCTCATTAATTAATGACTCGTGCTAAGCTGTTTGATACTTTGAAGGATAGAATCTAGAAAGAAAGAAAGAATAGGTAGGAGTACAAATACAACAAAGACGATGATAATGATGATGATGATGATGATGATGATGATGATGATGATGATGATGATGGTGATGCTTCGACGTACCGATGCATGTTAAAAGAAGAATAATAAGAAAGAATGGATCGGTCGAAACGCGTGGACGTATACTCGGCTGCATGCATTAAAATATAACAATGGAGCGTTGACAGTCTATACAACCACGCACGGTGTAGCTAACAATGAGCTAGAGAGAAGAGGACATGTCTCTTGATTCGGTAGGTCTTTGCCTTTATGATTCTTTAACTTCCCATTGACCTCTTCTACAACTAAACCGGGAGAGATGATATCGATCATTGGATAAGTTAACATTATGTAAATATCTTGTACGTACAAGCAATAGAACAAATAACGTTCGTTGTATAATTTCAAGCAATACAAAAAATTATTTCCCGAGTAACCGATCGTTTAGTTTTTAAAATATTGACTTTATAGTATAACTATAGTACACTAATTGTAAACGTAACTTATACCTGTCAAACGTTAGCATGAAATAATGAAATAAAATATATAAACGTGTTATTTTAAAGTTACATAGCTTTATAAATGTTTAAACTTCGACCTTCGAGACAACTCTTGCTTTCCTTTCCCAATACAATCCAAGAGACGTTGAACAGGCGTTAGTATAACGTTAAAGCCAGTGGAGTATTACGTATGCCTTGGAAAAGAAGGCGCATAAGGTTCATTAGTAAAGACTAATATAAATCGCTGTGCACGGCACGCTAACGTTTAACCATTACTTATAAACGCAGCGTCTCCTTCGGTAGTGGAGAGAGAACTAATTGACTCGTGCTACCTTGCCACGAGTTATGTCACTATTTATGCTACGCGCCGATCCAACAAGAGTATTTACTACTCTCATAGTAGCGCAGTATAGCGCAGCCCACAATAACAAAAGCACGCGAGCATAGAGAGGACGTGGCGAAAGGCAAGAGTTTCATTAGCGACAACTAATACCGTACACGCCAAGTTCAGTATAGCGTAACTATCATACCTTGTAATACAACGCTAGCTGATAGTGCCTTCGCGAAGGCCGCGGTTGCCTATTAAGAATCCTTCCAAGAGAATAGTATGGTTCATTAGCGGTCAGACGACGACACACAACGTGAGTGCACGATGTCACGAGTTGTGTCGCGCATATACTAAAACGTAAAACGAAGATGCTCGACGTCGATCTCAATTTTCCTAGGCGCAAGGACAAAGAGAGAGAGAGAGAGAGAGAGAGAGAGAGAGAGAGAGAGAGAGAGAGAGAGAAAGAGATAAAGATAATATAAGAGAAAACTTTCGTCGTGCTCAAGGATTAGCTTCCTCATTGGTAATAACTTGAATCGAATGTTGAAGGTTTTAAAAATGAATCCCCGATATGGATAGCTTCTCGTTAATTTCACGTCACGATGAGAGATATCATGCTAACGTTAACGATGTTAAGATAAACATTTATAACGAATCATCACTGACAAGTTTCTCATTATTTTCTAATATTTTCAAGGAACAGGAAGATAATCTTTATCACGAAAAACGATGAAAACGATCAAACCGATTCGATATGCAACGTAACCGATAATGGATTGAGGTTGACGGTTTATAGCCGTTTATTAGCCTACCATTAGGAAGCCATATTTTTTAATGACAATCGGTTCCCCATCGCCATAGTGACTTGACATAAATCCATACTGCAACGGATCGTGAATCATAACGAATACTCTTCGGCGTTTAATATCCACCAGCATGGCATCGCGAAGCTAATCGACTCGTGCCACATTTGCTACGAGTTATTTCACTATTTACATACAGGTTACGCTCTAAATACAGTGTTCGCGTGCGAATTCATCGAATAAATTTGAAGCAGTAGTCGCTTTATTTAAAATTTAGCAACCTCACCTTATAGATAGTTTTCATCGCTATTCAAAAATTCGAGTGGGAGAAAGTACATCGTCGCAACGATTAATCCTCCGATTCTTTTCAAATGTTCTTTATCTTTTTTTTTTTCTTTTTCTTCCGATAAGTAAGTATCATAAAAGGAATACGTTTTCTCAGCTCAACGAATATTACGAGATATGACGGAGAAGAGAACAAGCGCGTATGATGTTATGCGGAAAAGATTTCAAGTATCTACATGAAAGGTGAAGAGAAATAGTAGGAGGAAGAGAAAAAGGAGAGGGGGGTGAGAGAAAGAAGAGACGGATGGAACGAGGCAGATTTCAAAGGACGGAGAGCGAGAAGGGATCAAAATTACCCGACGCGAAATTCCTCGCTACCAATCAGCGTGGAGATAATTAAACGAGAAGAGGATACTTCGTAAAGGGGCAAGAGAGGAAGCGGAGAGAAAAGAGGGAAAGAAGATAGGATCGAGGGAGGGGCAGGCGTGGCCCTCTTCGAGAATGATGGAAGCACCACATAAATCGAGGAAGAGGTAGAGCGAAAGAGAGATAGAAAGAGAAAGAGAACTTACTAATGTAAGTTCGATGACGAGTACGTTTGAAGAAAAAAGAAAAAAGAAAAGAGGGAAGAAAAAAGAAAGAAAGAAAGAAAGAAAGAATAAAAAAGGACCGAGAAGAAACTAATAGACAAAGATCGTGAAATTAGTTGGAAACTATCGATAGTTTCTTCTTCATCGAAGTTTTTTAATTCTTAGGTAAGAAATCGAGCAACGTATCGAAGACGAAGTACGAATGATTGTTGCGGTAGAAATCGAAGTGTCGAGAGTATAGCGGTGACCAGAGGTACAAGAAATTAATTAAGCTGCGCTCGCATTAATCGGTAGGGACCATTTGTTACGAAATTAATTTACGCGCTACTTTGACTCGCTCTGCGCTAATTAATTAACGGTCTTTCTCTTTCTCTTTCTCTCTCTCAAAGAAGAAGAAGAAGAAGAAGAAGAGTCTCGATCGAGATTCGGTCCCCCTTGACGGGAACGAAGAAGGAAGATAGAGAGACAGAGAGATAGAAAGGAAAAAAGAGGAAGGTAGAAACGGGTGAAAGATAAAGTCACCAGGTGACTCGACTCAAAGTCGAAAGGGCGGAGGTTGAAAGGATCTCCATGGAATAAGAAAGAAAGGAAGAGAATGCAAAGAGGACCGTTTCATGTTTCCCGTCAAGCAGCACCACGTTTCGTCCATTCGTTCGTCTTCTCAAACACGCCTAAAAGCCCAAATATTTGAGACCTATACCCGTTGGACTCCTGTAAATATCGTAATGTTGAGCGCTTATTCGTAAGTTTCTGTTGGATTCTTTTATGGTTCCCTCCTGTGCGCTTACTTTCCACCATGGTGTTTCTATAAAAGTCAGTACGTTGGTGCATCTAGATGGTTCGCAAACGAGTTCTCTTCGAGGTGAAAGAAGCTCACCAATAAAAGATCCGTATTGCCGTGTCTCTTGATAAACAGTGTCGTTCTTCGTTTCGGTTGGCGGTATTCTTTTTCTCTTTCTCTTTCTCTCTCTCTCTCTCTCTCTCTCTCTCTCTCTCTCTGTGAGTTTAGGTGTGCGGTAAATGAAACGTGAGGGGGCACCTCGAGGCAGCACATTTGTATTTCGACTTATCGTTAAAAGCAAGTACTGCAAGATTTAATATTGACTTGACTCGATCCCTCGTTAATCGCTTAATCTCGCGATTTCGTAAAAAAGAACAAAAAAAAAAGAATAAGACAAATATATAATTTAAACCTAAAAAGAAAAGAGAATAATTTTACCGAGCAAAATTTCTTCGATCGTGAAGGGTACGAAAGAGAAAAAGATGGGCTTTTAATCCGCAAAGAAATCTCCTTTAATATTTTCTTTTTTTTTACTGCCCTCTCTTGTATCATTGAATTTTTTTACGATCCTTCGTTCGTCCCATACTTCGAGATATCTATATGAAAAGAACGAAGAAAACAATGATCATCGTTATCGGAAAACCTAGAAAAACACGATACGGCCGACTTTTCTATGGAAGCGTGAATCTTTCGAGATCTTCCGCGCTACCGGATTTTTAATGCGTTTAGCAAGCGGAATAAAAGGTTGGATGTTTTATCAAAGCGATATAAAGACGATGGCGACGATGGCTTACCAAGGCAATGTAGCACCTGCTCGCTAAATGCTTCGCTCCTTTTCACCTTCTTCTCTCTGTCTCTTTCTTTCTCATTCTCTATCTCTTCCACTCTTCGGATTCTACGGTCTACACACGTGATTTCTGGTCTGCCTTTGCTTTTCTGCCGCCACTCGAGGATCCTCCCTCTTTCTTCTGTTTATTTAATTTACCTTTACATCGGACGGCCATAAAAGTGCACTCCAAAGTACATAAGAAATGCCTATCAACGTCTTTCCTTCTTCTCCTTCTTCCTCTTCGTCATTCTTCTTCTTCGTTCTTCTTTCTTTCATGGAAAAGCACGAGATTTCGAAAAGGTCTAAGCGATAAAATGCGTTCGCAACTACCGAAGATGGCGACGATAAAAGGTTTCTATCCGATTTGACATCTCTCGACGATTGTAAAATTCTACGTATATATATATCAAGATGACTTAATGTTCGATATAAAATAAATATGAAGTTCGTCCGATCGATAAGAAGTTGTGGGTTTCGTCAAAATTTATTTATAGCACAGTAAAAGTTTAAGAAAAATGTTGACGTTCGATTTTCGATTACGAATCTGAAAAAAGATTCGTCGTAACGTCGCGTTGTAGGGACAACTCACCGAAGAAGCTGGTGCATCTCGAAGCCGAGACAATTTGTCGGTAATTACGTTAAAGCCGACGCCTTCTCGCTGGCATACAGGAAGTCAACGACCGAAGAGATAACAAAACCGGCACGGAATTGAAATATCCCGACAGTGGGTAATACCAGCTCGCTTTATCTCTGGAATTCAACGTTCTCCTCTCGGAAGAACGTAAGAGAGCCGTCTTCTTATAGGTCCACAAACCGATATCGGTTCTCTTTCCGTCTCTCTTTCTCTTCAACTTAGTGTTTCTCTCTTTTTCCCGTCTTTTCTATCTCCCTGGCAGTCACCAGCTCGCCACGGAATCCCTTCGATTACCGTTCGAATAACGTCTAGTCGAGGTTGAAAGGAAGAAGAGACGAGTATATTAACCACAGAGTGAGCTCGTCGGAAAGTATATATCTTAGAGGTTATTTGCCAAGCTAATTGAGCCCGATGATGGCTCGTACGATTTAGATATCCACCGTTTTAGCTACTAGATACATACCTTCTTCCGTAATCCTCAACGAAAAAAAAAAAGAAAAGAAAAGAAAACATTAGAGAAACGGATACGGTTTAAGATCCGTTTAAACTACCAACAATAACATGATACCTCTAATCGTTATATCCGAACGCAGCGTGTAATCACGGAGACACGTCAATTATCGCGTTTTTATTACAGGGTCAACGCCACACTTGCGAACGTTTATAATTCTCCGAGTATTTTGCGAGACCGAACGAAGGGAAGTTCTTATCGCGAAGGAAGAAGTGTTTGGAAGAGTCGATATGGGATAAAATGTATAGAGGGGTAAAGGGAGGAATACGCGAGTCTCACGAAATGGAAGGACCGATAAAACGTAACTAGTTCAGACGACCATAACCGTGGAGGCCATTAAGGACCCATATCTCGCGGCTCTTTACAGCCTCCTTGACGAAGTAAGCAGATGGAGAAAGAGAGAAAGAGAGAGAGAGAGAGGAAGAAGTTAGTTCTCACTGTCTCCTTTCGACATTCCATTCGTAGCCCGCGGCCACCGAACGTGTCAGCGAAATCTCGAAAAGCCTCGTAAAAACTCGCGTAAAGATTCCACCCGCGAATACCGCAAGTCCTTTTCTTTTACCTCTTGGATTCGTTACTCTGTCTTCCTCTTCTTTCTCCTCGCGGACTACGACGACAACAACGTCCTTCTCTCCTTACTCTTTCACGCTTGTTCGCGTTGATACTGCCTGACGGTAAGATACTCGACCTTATCTTCGCTATGGGCTTCGGCTCTTTTTCGACATAGTTTTGTACTCAGTCTTTCTTTTCTCTCTTCCTTTCTCCTTCTCTCTCTTTTCGTCTTATTAGTCTCTTCTTCGTACCCTGATTCGAGGATTCCTGTCAAGGGTGGTCCGTGATACGGATGATTGGAAACGTACATGAAATCTCAATTTATTCGCGTGAGTAGAGAGACACGTTTAAGACACTTTCTGCGCGTTGCATTATAAAGAGATTTTCTTTTTCGATATTATACGAATAACTATTATTGCGTGTATTTAATTAATTGAAAAAGAAAAGAGATAATAAGATAAAAGTGAGTTTGGAGACGGATTTCCATTATATTGTTTCTCGAATTCGAGTTTTCGATTCGCTCGATTTGTCATATTCGTATTGAAAGGAAAAGAAAAGGAGAGATCGAAAAGGATTATAAAAAGGAAAAGAACAAGTTTGGATTCATTGTGGAGAGACGGTAGTTTAATACGCGAGTAGTAATAAGTCAGTAATAAAATGTTGCACGGTATCATATCGCGGTAAGTAATTGCTCCACGGAATAGTAATTAATTATTTTGCTTGAATTATTACCATGCATTATTCGGATTACTTACGGCGAATTATATGCCCTGTAAGAAAGAAAGAAAAAGAGAGAAAGAGAGAAAGAGAGAGAGAAAAAGAGAATGATTTTCTTAATAATTATTCGAGCGATCGCATACAAATAATTCTCTCAAAATATCAATAGCTATTTCTCGTATGACAAGCAGAATTCTTTTCAACTATATATAAGTATAATTGAATTAATTTGACACGAATCATTCTTTCCTGTTCGTGTTACTTCATTTCGAGAGAAATGTACATAATATCTTGATCGTCACACTCTTTCTTTTCTACCTATTTCTCTCTTTCTCTCTCTCTTTCTCTTTCTGTCTCTTTTAATCTTATATTCATAATCAGATAAATACGAACATCCGGCATATTACACGCGATACTTAATTACGTGCCACGTCTTCAGTTCATAAGTATGATGTTGACTCGAGGAATTCTTACGAATGATGCATTCCGTTGCAAGAGATCCAAACTCTTATGTGTCATCGAACATTCCGTAACTAAATTAATTACAATGTATTTATCAAAGCGATGTTAGACGAAAATAATAAAGAAAGAAGAAAGTGCGTACATACGTACGTATGTGCATACACTCACACAATGAACTCGTTTAAAAGCATTTCCAACTAGTTATGGACTTTACGAGGAAAGAGTACAAGTTAGTAAGAAACGATTTACGATTGAAAGTCGTAATCGGTAGGAACGAGCACAGAATTTATTGTGGGACTTAACTGCGAAAGTTGCAAGAAAGAAAGACAGAGAGAGAGAGAGAGGGAGAGAGAGAGAGAAAAGGGGAGGAGGAGGGAGGGAGAGAGAAAGTAAAGAAAAAGAGAAAGAGAAAGAAAGATAAGTTTCACATGGAAAAGGTTTAACCGTGAAAAGTTTATTTTTACGACGGTATAACGTGTAGGAGTGTTTATCTAATGATAAGCTTGAAAGATAACCGACAAGATTTAGGTCTTTTCTCCGAGTTTTGATAACCCTTTACTTTTACACTCTCCAAACGTTCTCTTATCGCATATGTTCCTCCCTTAAATAAAAAATACGAACGTCCATGCATTAGAATGTATTCGAGGATGTTGATGATTTTTTAAAAAATATAATAATGAATAAATGATACACCTTGTCGTAGAAAATATAATGTATCATTTTTATATACAAGATTAAACATGGAGATTTGACGAATAAATAAAACGAACGAGCGAACTGCCCGTTCGGATAATTACGACGAGGTTGCTCATTGAGGGCTAACGAGGACTCTTATCCGGTCTACGGAGACTACTCATGTAGTACACGTAGTACGCCATCCGGCTTAAATCGATCGATTATCCTCGAGATCATAATTATTTATATCAAAAGGCCAATTATCCTGCGTGTTCGCGCATGCTCGACGTCGATCCGGATGATTGAACGCGACCTCCGATTTCTCTGATCATCTAATCGTTGGATTTTCCTAAATCAAAAACGAAAGATAGAGAGAGAGAGAGAGAGAGAGAGAGAGAGAAAGAAAGATAAAAAGAAGATTGAAACGAAGATGAACGTTTAATGATACATTCGTACACTCCAACTATCAACGTTGACGAAAAATTATAAATTAACATAAAAGAATAAAGAGAGAAAAGAGAAAAGAAACGAATGATGTTGCGTAAACCAAAATTAACGCGATCGATTCAAAGGATTATATCGAATATACGAGAGACTTATTTCGTATCGAAGGATCCGCAAAAATCTCTGCGCGAAGGCTATTAACGACTAAACATGTACAGCGTGTAAGCGGCCGATCCAACGCGATAAGAACGAAGAACGTTTAATTGCTTCCGAGATACTCGCTCGTGGATTACGTTCCATTGTTTCTATATACTTCTTTTTGCGAGATTAAACAGAAAAGAAAAAAAGAAAAAAAAAAGAAAAAGAAAAGCAAAATTTGAAAAATGAAGATCTTGTATTTTCTTTACGATCACGTCGATAAATCTTTTTCTAGGAATTTTAAAAGTCCTCTAGTCGTCCTCTAGTAGTCGAGGGAGAAAAAGGAGAAAGAGAGAGACAGACAAAGAGAAAGAAAGAGAGAGAGAGAGACTCGTAACCTAAAGCAAGCAAGAAAATGAGCGTTCTTAAGTGCGAGAAAGAATTAGTCGACGATATCGGTCGTAACGAGTTTGGTTATCGAGGAAGCATTAACGCTCGTTAACGACGAACACTTCGTAATCGATTTAATCGTGCGATTGAACAAATTACATAGAAAGAAGGGACACGATAAGACAGGAAACGTCAAATTCTGTTCGTCAGCTTTTTCGAGAAAAGGAAAGGTCTCCTCGGAGATCGCATGAGTTTCTTATCTCAAAGAGAAATAAAGAGAGAAAGAGGAAGATAGAGAAAGAAAGAGAGAAAAAAAGAGAGAAAGGGAAAGAAACAAGAGAATTTAAAGGCCAGCTATAATTTAGATCGAGTAGCGAGGGAGGAGAGGAAAATGAGGATAGAATGGACAATTTGAAAACGGTAGGAGGATGATTTTAGAGAGCTTCGAGTCCTCTCGGTATAGATTTTTTCGCGTCGCTCAGGCCGTTTCTTAATTAATGCCAGTCGCTTAGAGGTTCGGCGTTTCGTTATTACAAACGTAACGGTCGTATTAGCCGCGTCTGGAATGCCGACCAATCGACCAACGATGGCGAAGAGTTTAAGAAAGAAAGATAGAGAGAAACGTGTTAGAAAGAGAAAGAGAAAGGGCAAAACCACGGTCGCACGATGGACCGCAAATCTGAGAGTTTATATGCGAAATCGCGGTAAGATCCTGGCGGTCCCCAGGACGAAGTAGTATCGAACGCGTTAGGAACCGCCACGAGTGGAAATCGTTCGAGTTTAATATCCTTAGTAGATCGTTTCCTCTCTTTTTTTTTTTCTTTTCTATTTTATTGTAATTCGATTCGTTCACGTAATTTGTTTCTTCGTAACATATGGCCCATGTCCACTAGATATTATTTCTTCCTTTTACATAGGTAACCTTTCGAAAGCAAGAACACCGTATTATCTAGTCGATTCTCTTCGAACTAGATCGATGAACTTCTTGCCTCTAATCGTTCTCTTCCACCTGTACTTAGGTTACGTACTTTGCGGTTTAGCGTACATTCCATACTAATTGGATAGTTCTTGTTCTCCGATTCTTCTATACCTCTCTATCCGCAATTCTATCCGCACGAAAGAAATTCACGAACCGTAACGAACGACTTTAAAAGAACTAGACGAGTATTGCTGGATGGACGTCGTGTTACATCATTCACAAGTAACTTAACATTTCGATTTCGCGAAGACAAAAAGAGAAAGACAAAGAAATAGAAGAAAAAGAGAAAATACAAGGATACCTTGAGTCGTACTTATCGGCTATGGTTAACAGAAACGACACGTTTAAAAAAAATGTCGATAGGAAGTAAATAAGTACCATATACTTTATGATCGAAGTAGCACGTGTTCATCGTTTCGTCGTCGCGTGCCGATCATACAAGCGTCGTCCCTCTTGTTTATAAAGTAAAGAGAAACCATGGATGCAGCCGGTGTTTTCCTCCGGTCCTGGACTCGAACGAGATTAGGCCCCGTGGTGCGTACCTATATAGGTAGGTACGTGTTGCCCGGCATAAATCCGGACCCCCTCCATAAATTGCGATACGGTAGCATTAAAGTGAAAATAATGTATGAAATTTGCCTTTTGATCATTTTGTCGGCCGCCGGCGTGTGGCTTCCGCTTATTCTTCTTTTCTTTCTACTCTCTTTTTATTATCTTATCCTCCCCCTTCACTACTGGATCTTAGGAAGATACGTACCTACAATATGATCTGCTATTCCTTGCCCGAAGGAAACATCCACCTTCAAACACTATCGAATTAGAACCGAACGACGTTCCTTCTTTCTTTTTCTTTTTGATTTTCTATATTTTTGTATTTTTATTTATTTATTTATTTTATTATCTTTTATGTATCTTTTTAATTATCTATTTTGGAACTTAATTTTATTTACCTATAACCTTGAATCTTTCCTTAATATTTATTAAACAATATCACGGTAATCATGCGATCACCAAATTCACTCATTTGAAAAAAAAATGACACGTGATAAAAAATGATCACACGAGTAAGCTCGAATACAGGTCGATAAACTTTTTATTTAACGCTCGTATTCCCATCGATTTTTGCTTGCTTTTCGAGAACAACGATTCTTTCTTTCTCTCTTTCTCTCTCTCTCTCTCTCTCTCTCTCTCTCTCTCTCTCTCTCTCTCTCTTTCTCTCCCTTTCATTCTTCTAAAGATACATTCGGAATCGCAGGATTAACTCGTATAACTCCAGCTTATCTTCCTTAGCGTATTCCTTTGCAAGGCAAGTCTGCAGAAAATTATCGCGCACAAATTTTACAGGTGGCCCTTCGTAGAGAGCAGGACGATCGTTAAAATACCGAAAAGAGAAAAAGAGAAAGAGGATCGGTCGTTCGGGTCATTACATTGGTTGATAATTAATGGTGACCGCGGCATCCGCATAGTGAACGAACGACAAAGAGAGAAAGAAAGAAAGAGAGAGAGGGTTAGAGAAATAGGAGGAGGATCGGCAGCCAACGATCATTCAAATAATATGCAAGCTCATAATTAATTTACCATCCCTCGAGAAAGGCTGATAGGCAGCGAACACAATTAAGAAATGACGCCTTCTTAATATTGGAGATGGTGCCGAATTAAAATTCGCTGAAGTAAAAATGTTAAAAAGAAAAAAAAAAGAAAGAAAAAAAGATGAGGATAAAGGAGAAAGAAAGATAGTTAAGAAACAAGTGGTGTATAGTTAAATACCTATAGTTGACAAGTGAAGTTCCATTAACAAGAAACGATGTCTTCTTAATCTATCGATGATGATGACGACGATAATGATGATGAGAAAGGAGAGAGAAAGACGGAGAATTTTATCGATTAGAAACTACACGAGCTAGTTGATACAGTGGTAAATTGATATAGTAAAATTATTTACTTTACGATATTACGCTACGCTGATAATAGTAGTTGTTATTCAATCATTTTCATTCTTATAAATTTTACTTTTTTTATAATATTGTACTTTAATATTATAATAATTGTAATATTATAATACTTTAATATTGTAATACTTAAATTTATAATGTTTTACTTTAAATTATAAAACACTTATAAATAAGCGATTTGTTAATTACTTATCAAATTTATAATAACCGAAAATAATTCATTCTTTTATTTATTACTTACTATTTATTTATGAAGTTCCCTGAAGTTCACTCTTTTCGTAAGAATCCAAAATTGTTGTGAATTTGTACGACTTAAAAATCGCTCTTAAACGTTTTATCTTATCACACTTAATTTTATATGCAAAATAGCGCTCACTAAACACTATTTTCTTGAAAACACGATTTTTCAAATGCACTTTAAGAAATACGACTTGTTAAGTAAAAATTATTTCGTTTTAAATAGATTGGAAAAGTGTCTTAAATCTCCGAAGTAGTACGACGAATTAATATCCTAAACGAACGTAAATAGCTTTTGTCCTTGTGACCTGAGTCTAACACGCTTCAACACGTACAGTTTCTTTGTTGTATATTCGCTAGTAAACAAACCGAGTAAGGCATTAAATAAAGAAAAGGAAATTATTCGATGAGTCATAATAGTTACGTGATGTGTATTTGGAAATTCCCCCTCTCTCTTTTTTCTGTCTTGCCTTCTTTGTTTCGAAATTAAGCAGATATTACGGCAGAAATTATACGTAATATATAACACCTAAATTATAAAATGAAATATTAAATATTTTCGTTACGTTGTTAACATAAAAATATAAAATACGAGATCGAAAATGTAGAGAGAATATGAAAGAGAGAGAGAGAGAGAAAGAATATAAAAACATAATAATAAAGAAAGAGAGAAAAGGATCAACACTAAAAAGGGCCGATTCCTTTGCGGCCCTTCTTAGAGTCGTTATTGACGATCGATCTGCGCATTGACGGACAGCTATCGAGAAGTCCTCCCCGCTGAGTACACCGTCCTTACTTTTTATCCTTTGCCATGGATGACGTGGAATAAGACGAAGAAGATGAAGAAAGAGAGAGTGTAAGAGAGAGAGAAAGAAAGAGAGAGAGAGAGAGAGAGAGAGAGAAGAGAGAGAGGGAATCTTAGCTTGGCTCCTTCGGAATATGGTCGCAATTACCACGGGAGATTAATGAGTCGATGCTCTCGCACGATGCGAAACTACTCTACGAAGAAACCTTCCTCTTTGCAACCCTTCTTCTTTTTTTTCTTCTGTACTTCTTACTCGTTCCTCCTTTCGAAGCTTCGTGCGAAGGAGAGAGTGAAAATTGAAAATTAAAATACCTATCGATAGGGTTTAATCGGATCGATATCGTTCAAATATCGTTTGTACTTTTTTTCTTTTTCTTTTTTATCGAGCTCATAAACGAAAATTTTTAGAGAAGATAAGTCCCAGATAATATATCGAATTTACGTGCCTGACTGAGATTGATCAAAACGGTTGAGATATTGATTAACCTACTTTTTCGATGTATTAGATTTTTATCCAGATTAATACACTAGTTTTTGATTAATACACACATATATGATATAATTAAAATTAGATATAATTATATATTTTATTCGATATAAGAGAGTTACTTACATCATTGAAGAGAAAAAAGAAAAACCAAGGATGGAAGTTTATCGTTCAGCTCCGGTCTCACGCGATGCTTACTCTACTACGATCTTAGAACGACTGGCACGACGAACAAGACGAAAGGACAAAGCGCAGAAGAAATGGAAACAGAGGTCACATTGCTACGTAATTATATACATACTTAGATCTCTGAGGTCGTATCGTCACGTAATTATCTACTGTATATGTTTTTGTAAATAAATATTTTCCTAATATATACTCCAATGTTAATATCGATTTTCTGAGGCAATTTAAAAACAAGGTAGCTTGTTAATAATTTATATTGATAAATATGACGGTAAACCAATCGTTGGTAAAGCTATAGATTAATTACAACAAAATAAATAAATAATAATTCGTGTATGATTTAACAAACGATGACCGTTCCATTTTAATATTTCATGAAAATGCATAGCACGTTTCCTATTGAAATTACTCGGATAACTAGTTCCGACTTAAAGCGATAGAGATTCGAATAGCTAAGAAGCGAATAGGTTGGTTACTCTTCAACGAACGCATCGCTCGACTTCCTCCTCAATTACCTCTAATAACCTCGTATAAAATTTCAATTGCTTTCATAATGTTTTCATATAAATTTCTAGGCCTTCCGATACGTCGATCGATTAAACCATGATTATAATTCTACTTAAGGTACAAACGAGTCCGAAAGAAACTAAGGAGCTTTGATGGATAACATTTAATTAGTAATGCACCGTCTACAATTTTCTTTGCGATCGACTATGATCCTTTTAAGAAGAAGAATTTCTCATCCTTTTCTTCTAACCCTTCTAATTAAACTTCGATATAGTTCAGACGTATTTATCGCAAGAATAAAAAAATTCGAGTGAAAGATTTATGCAAAATTGAATACCACTTTGATGTTAATACCACGCTGTTAACTAATCCCACTAATATTTAATAAATCCGTCTAAACTATTGTACTATTCTTCTTTGTTTCTTTTCTCCACTTTCTCTTATTTCATTATCAAGAGGGAATTTCGCGAATATCCTTCAACGTCAAATTGCCACGTCTTAATAATAAGAACGAAAGTATTTAAAATATTCATATACGTAGAAGCCTCATTAACGGGTCGTTAATCGCCCTATTAAAACTCGGATACACTTTCGAGAAAGAAATTTGAGACTTCGCAGACAACAGATGGCAAATTCATGAGGGAACGACGGGAGGGCTGGCGAGGGCCATCATCGCTCGAAGGGCTTAAAGGATAGCTAATCCGGAGCTCTCGACGTTGTTCGCGTGCGGAGGAGGAAACGCACGCACCCGTGAGGAAAGAAGAAGAGAGAAGAACGAAAGCATGAGAGAGAGAAAGAGAGAGAGAGAGAGAGAGAGAGAGAAGGAGAAATTCTCTTATCGAGGCGAGGTGGACAAACGTGCAACAGCACTACGTCACTGTATCACACGTGTTACAGGCAAGAGGCAAAGGGACAAAATCAAGTATTATCGTATGTTAAACAGTTCCTGGTCCCGACTAGTCGTCGTCCTTCCTACCGAAGTTGCATGTGCAACGAGTTGAAGAAGTAACAAGAGAGGAGGAGAGAGAAGGAGAAGAAGACGAGAGAGAGAGAGAGAGAGAAAGAGAGAAAAAGAGAAGATTCGGTCCAGCGCTAACCAGTCGGATGTTGCTTCTGATTCTTTGCTGCTTTCTCTTTCTTTCTTTCTTTCTTTCTCTCTCTCTCTCTCTCTCTCTTCTTCTCTCTTTTTCCCTCTCTTTCTTTCTCCCTCACTTCCTTGACTCTCTTTTCACGAGGGCTCGAAAAAAGCCATTAACCGATATCCATCTGAGGTCATTCCTTCTTTCCAACGCGAAGAAGATCTTCCTTCTCTCTCGCACACGCGAAGCTCCAAGGCATTTTCGGCGTTATCGCGCAATAACGAACGAGTAATGCATCCTTACCGAAGCCCGGAGGCGCCAAATGAATTACAATATTTCATTCTCACGCCCATGTATGTACGTATACCTCATCGATGCTGTCTCGCCTCCCTTTCACTTCGCTCTATTGGCCAGGCCCTAATTGCATTTGATTCGTTTATTAAATTCATATCCAACGCGATGAACCAACTTTGATTTTCTTTCTTCTACCTTTTATATCGTACCCCTCTTGTAAAAATATTATATAAAATTTTCATAAAATACGATTCCTCTCTCATAGATAAATCGTTATCTTTTGAAATATCTACTACACGTTAGAATTAATGTAATACATCGATAAGACTCTGGTAAACATTTAAAAGCTACATGGTTAAATGGAAGATTATTAAAGGCAAAATTTATTGAAGGAAATTTTTTTTCCTAAATAGAAAACGACCTATTGCAATTATAGAAAAGCGTTGGTTTGAAACTTTCTATCTAGTCTTACAAACGGGATTATTATAATCAGCTTCTTGTCGCACACCAACCGGTAACACTTAATACAAGTTACGGGCGTTACAAGCGCAACTATTAGAACCTCTTCTCGCAACAACCCTCTTTACTCTCTCTTTACTCTCTCCCTCCCTCTCTCTCTCTCTCTCTCTCTCTCTCTCTCTCTCTCTCTTTCCTTTTCTCTTTTTTCTCATTCTTCCCTCTCCAAGACTCTTGCACGAGCCTCTAATTGATATAATCCAACGCGGTGCGGCTTTGTTAAGCGAAATCTCGCGGATTATACGGCTTTATGCAATTAGTCGTCCGCTCCTAAGGGATGTTAATACACCATTGATGCACATTAAGCCTCCTCTCATCCTTCTCCTCTTTCTTCAGCAACGTCTTCTTGACTCGTTCGAAATGCGCTCGTAGTAATCCCCGTGATATCTTAATCCTCGCGTAGCCCTTCGTAAGGCTTTTAACTCGAGCTCGCAAGCTCGTTAACTCAACGAGAATCGAATTTTTCATTTTCGTCCTTGTGTTCGTCAATCGAGAAAACTGGTAGAAATTTTTTTTTAATCAGATTTTTTTCAAATACACGATGAGATTAGTTATGGCCGTCGATAAAACGATTAACACGATTAATCTCAGACTTATCAATAAAGGGAGTACTACTAAAAATCATGATCTCACATTCATCCGTTCACCCGTGTATAAACATCACGATAATTATACTTGACGTTTGTATCATTTACTTGAGACATTCTTTGAGACATCCAACAAATTCCTACGATGTTTACTCGTACTTGTTTCTTGCCATTTTAAACGCTTACTCATTACTGCCAACGACGAAGACAAATGAAACCCTTTCGTGATACTTTCAATTCTTTTTCTTTGTACAAATAAGATGAAGAAATTACTGAAAGAAAAATGATTCCAGACGAATTCTATACCTATATTCCCTCTTCTATATTCTCTCCTTCGTTTATTAAACATCTATAAATATCATTTTGTGCAATATGGCTTGTAAATTTTTTTTTTTCTTTGACAAGCCATCGTAAAATCATTCGGATGTATATATAATATATAAACGCGATCGTCATCATCGTTATCCGATCCTTCTCCGAATTTCTTTTCCAAGTCGATCCGTGATCGACACACGCTGACGTCCTTCCTTCTTAACATCCAACCAGATTCCTCGTGTCCTGGTACCGTTAGGAGAGACATTCGCGTGATTCTATGTACGAGACGGCGAGACGTTGTAGTTACGGTGCCGATTCGAGATACTGATCGATCGGATGCCTCGTTTCGATCTCTTACCAGAGAAAGAGAGAGAGGAAGGAAGAAAGATAAAGAGTGAGAAAGAAGGTTATCGAAAGAACGTCGATTTAATAAGCGTGAGATAAGCAGACCGATTTCGCGTATTCGAGCGATGATTCGTACCTTGCTGACACAACGATAATTCGATGATGCTCAATTTATCATAAAATCTTTCTTTTTATTTTTGATCGACTACATCATGGACATATTTAAATTTAAATTTCGAAATTAACTATATTTTTCTACAAATTTTTCGAGAATCTTAAAGCAGCTGCTCATCTTTTATCATATTAGCTAATTATATTTATACATACATATATATAATATATATATATATAAATCGTATTGTGTGTGCAAACAGAAAACGAGAGTCATAAAAGAAAACATTGGTTCCTCCTTTCGCAATAACCAGGCCGGTCGTTAAAGGATCGCTCCAAGGCAAAATGGTTCCTCGCCGGAAGGACAATGAGGTGCGGCGTAGCTAACGCATAACTTTGGCCAAATGCTAACCTACCAAAATTATACTGGATTTCGTAAGATAAGTTCGTAGACCGTTTATAATAACGCTTTTAGCGTGGTATCCAGGCAAACCCTTTCATAAATATTTCGCTATTTCGCTATTTTAGTAATGACTTTTCAAGAAATCATTTTCATATGTAGGTCTACACGAAAAAAAAAAAATAAATAAATAAATAAATAAACAAAAAAGAAATAAAAAAAGAATAAAATAAAGTAAAATGAAATAAAAAAATTCGTTCCCGTTATTTCGATAAATTCTTTTTTTAACGAGATAAGTGTAATTCATCAGCTAAAGACCGTACAAATCTCGAATAAAATCATTTGACGTTTTAAAGGTGAAATATACGTGACAAAATGGTAGATCAAAGTTCGCGCGTTTCGCGTGGGAGTGAAATTATTTTCCGGTGTAGCATCGTATGCTCAGCTTCGATAAGAGTCGTCTAATGGCGTCTCCTCTATCGTGCCATGTATTTCCATAGAGAATGTTGTATACGCGCGTGTAAGTATGCGTGCTGTGTGTTCCATGCCGCGGCGAACCTAACGGCACCACCGTTGAGATTCGATTAGCGCGTGAGATGCTAAGAGAGTGAGAGAGAGAGAGAGAGAGAGAGGAAAAAGGAGGGGAAAGGTAATTACTGAGAGGCGGTTAGAGAGGATTGGATGTATACGAAGTCGAAGAAAAAAAAAATGAGAACTATGGCGACGAGCCAATGAAACATCGACCGGCCGATACCTCCTCGTTGTAATTATTATGAGAAGGATAACGAATATCGGCAGGCTATCGTTCGACAATACTCTGTGATTTGTCGCAATGTTCGTTCTCAGCTATTAAACCTTCCGATTGAAGAAAAGAAAATATTAAAAGTGAGAACATATTTATGAGAACGTCGATTCGGATATCTTATAGGTATAAATATCTCTATAATCGATAATCAATTGAAGAAATAAAAATATTTCTCGTGTATAGACGGGAAGAACGATGAAATATAAGGAACGTTTTGAACGAAACGGACTCTAGAAAAGGAAGTTAAAGAAAGGAAAAGAAACGAGTCGAAAGCAGAGCGTGGGTAAGACGTAATATTTCCGCAGAGGTAGAAAGGTTCTCGAGAGGGGATGAAATGCCATCGCGTCGCGTTGGTAAGGATAGAAGTGGGGTGAGTAAGGTTGAGCGAAAAAGCCGCCCTTTGTCGGTGTCGTCTTTTAAATCCGTTTAAAGGGACTACCGACCGGACCGAACTGATTAATAGTCGTCTCTCGAAGGCGAGTAGGGCCGAGCTCGATGACAGATTGAGAATGCTTCAGCGACAGCCGGCAAAAATGCCGAGTTCACACTACCCTATGGAATTATTGTTGTCATTACGTCCACCAACGATTCGTCCCTGAGAAAAGATCCCACGATCGACATTTCCGATCTTTTTCTCTTCTCTTTATGGTAGTTTGAAAAAAAGAAGTAGTACAAGTGAATTCCTTCGTAATAATGAGCATAACTAATTGTAAATACTTACGTAAGTACTTACTATATGGTATAAAACAGTATATAAGTAGGTCACGAAGCTACTTTCTTAAAAGAGACGTCGCAGTTTAAACATTAAAGAGAGAAAAGTCAACACAAATCTAATTAACTCTATACTTTTGTGTAAATATTTTTTAAATATACATATGCATAATTATCTATAAAATACGTGTCCTTTCTCACACACACACTCACACACTTTTCTTATTTTCTATCTCCTTCGCAAATTAACACGAATTTAAATGAAATGTTTTTCTTCTTGAAGCTCGAAGATCATTGACCATTGGCCGAAGTATCGCTATACTGTAAAAGAGTCTACAAAAAAGGAAGCAAATACAAAAATACAGAGCGTATAGCGTTGCGTCATGCATTTCGCGATGATTTATGACTGCGGTAGCGATTTCGACTCGCTTGACGCTCGCTTACCAAATTAGTCGCACTCTCATACTTTGATGCCAAGCTAATACGAGCCACAATCCTTTTCTTTCTCTTTCTCTCTCTTTCTTTCTCCTTTTCTTAGTTGCCCTTTTACTATCGCGAATAAGATTACGCGTGGCTTTGCAACAGCTGTTTTAGCAAAACATACGAGTACAAACGAATTCGTCAAAATATTATGTAGTTACATTATCAACGTAGAAAACAACTTGAACGCGAGTAAAAACCAAATTTTCATCTAAAAAAGAAAAAAAAATACTCGCAACGAGTGTTGAGCGGTAAACAAAACGAGAGTTCCATCTCGACTCATTTGCATCTCGGCAAAGCGTTAAATTCAACTGCAAACCGCGAATGTTTGCTCGTCCAACACGAAGCACGGTGCTAAGCAACGATCCATTCAAAAAAGGAAAAGATATATATATATATATACACACACATATATATAGAGGGAGAAAAAGGAGCGAAAGTAAGAGAAAAAAAGAGAAACACGTTCTCGCCAAATCCAAACAAAGAAAGAATCAAAAAAATCAGCGAAGTCAGCGGGATGGTCTTACGAGTAAACTGTCCATTTCTCCTCCCTCCCTCACCCTCTCTCTCTCTCTCTCTCTTTCTCTCTCTCTTGATTATTTTCACGCGCGAAAACGGCTTCCGCGGCGGAGCATAAAAAGGAGGGAGCTGCGAGAAAGAAGAGGAAAAAGAGAATCTTGAAATCGCGTTGAAGAAGGCCAAGAAGAAGAAGAAGATCCGCCTTTCTTTTCTCATCCCCCTTCACTCTCACTCATCCTCTCCCTCACTCTTTCTCTCTCTCTATCTTGTGTGTACGATGAGCTCGAGGCAAGGTAGCGGCCAAGAGATGCCACCAGAGAGTAATTTTACAGCAAATAGGTTTACACAGTATTAGAGAAGGAAACCCTCCCTTCTTTCCCTGTTTCTTTCCCTCTCTCTTTCTCCCTTCCTCCCTTCCTCCCTCCCACCCTCTCTCTCTCTCTTTCTTTTCCCTTGTAGAGAGAACGTGTGCCGCCGGAGGGTGAATGCACTTACGAGCGTGTCGTCTTGTGTGTAAGAAAAAGATAGAGAGAAAGAAAGAAAGAGGGAGAGAGAGAGAGAGAGAGAGAGAGAGAGAGAGAAAGAGGAAGGGAGGGCCGATCCAGCAGCTATTATTCTCAATTACCATCGGCTATCAGGCACGTCGCGATACGCGCCACGGTAGCTTCGATGACAAGAAACTTTTGCGAAAAGTGGCTGCGACCTTTAGTCACTACCACCACCAGCAACATCACTCTCACACCCTCTTTTCGATCTTCTTCTTCTTCCTTGTCGTCGCTACTTCGGATTTCACGGCTCGTCGTAGCGTACCTACTCGTTCCTTGCCCCCTCGAGCTACTGATGTGTCTCTCTCTCTCTCTCTCTCTCTCTGTCTGTCTATCTATCGCTCTCTCCCTTTCTTTAACACACACACACACACACACGAATGTTCTTTCTTTTACGTCTTTTCTTCTTTATATATCGTGAAATTCTGTTACACCGTGTCGGCGTCAGTCTACCCTTCGGCGACATTCTTTTCTCGAATCAATCGAAGGATCAATGAGTCTTTTGATTATGAATTTATGGAAATTTTCGTAAACGTTGGAACGTATTTGACGTTGTTAAAAAAATGATTTAAATGGTAATAATTAAAGAGAAATATAAAGAGAAGAAAATTCGTTGAAATCGTTGAAATTCTTTCCCTTCAAATTTTACTCGCGTTATCTAACAAAGTTAATTATTCCTTGCCCGGTACTAATAAGAAGTAGGCGTGCCCATAATAACGCCTATACCGAATTACAAGACGAAATTGAAATTCAAACGTAACACCGGTCACGTAAGCAACGCGATCCTTCATTCTTAATTCTCTAAGCTGCTTGGTGATTTTAGTTCGTTTGAAAGAGAAAGGGAGAGAGGGGTATAAGGACGGTAATATGGGATTGGAATTTATCTGTGATTATTGCTTAGATGGTGGCATACGAGTAGATATTAGCTCGAGTCGTTCTCTTAGAAAATGACATCGCGCTACTTTCTGAAAGGCAAAGGCTAGCATAATGCTATTCTTGGAATGCGTCGAAAATAGGACTACGTTATCCTTCGAGACCGACTCCTACAAGGCTCAGACAGCCCTGTAATTTTAGCTTGTAATGGGCCTTCTAGTCTAACAATTACATCTCCCTTTCTATTATTTCTTTATTCCTCTTTCTATTCTGTTTACTTCCTTCTTAACCATGAAGATTGAGCCTTTGATTGCCTTTAAACGTTGGATAAAATCTTAATATTAAAAACAGAAAACTTTATTTGCGAAATAATTTATACGATATAATTAAGATACCAAAGCTACGATTAGAAGCTTTGTTAGATAAAAATTATTCGAGAATCTAATCTAATAAAAACTACGACATTATTATTACTCGAAGCAAAGAAACATATCCGTTAACTTTGAATTTTGCAGAATGTAAGAAAACTTATCTATTAGTTGTGTAAAAACTATGAGAGTACAACGAAGCAAAGACTGTGTTCGTTAGAAAGTATAGAACTACGAAGAAAAAGTAAAGGATCGAGGAAGACCGGTTGACCGATCCTCGTCCTTGTCGAGGGTAGGATTCGAACTCGAAGACGATGACGGTGCATGACTATCCTCTTCGCGTTCCCCGTCTTACTCCTTCCCCTATCTCCTCTTCTCACTCACTCTTTCGTCCTTCCCATCTTTCTTTTTCCCTCGAGGACCCTTCGAGGATAATTACATAGTAGCTTAGGCCCCGACGCGGCAAAGAAGAGACCGCTTTCGCCGCATAAAGTAATGGTTAATCGGGACGGTCCACCAAAGAGGAGACGAAACGCAACGTCCCTGTATCATTAGTCGACTTTCTTTATAAAAATCATTCGAACTGTGTATACTTTGTCTATTCAAAGACGTCAAAAACTTTTTCATCCAACTCAAGCCAAATTTGCAAATGATTTCTTTGATCATATTCATGCGTAACTTAAGCTGTGTGTACCTTAACTACCGTTGTCCTTTTTCTCAATTACATCAATGCTACTCGTATTATTATTACCTCGCCCGATGACCTCGTTAAGAGTCGCTACTCCGACTTTATAATCATCTTCTCGTAAACAGGACTACTTTTATACCTTCGAAAGATTTCTCAAACTTGTCCCGGAACAAATAAACTCTCTCTTTCTCTCTTTTTCTCTCTGTCCTCGCGGTACCGTACCGTATTATTAGATCCTCAATCGTAGAAATTATTGCCTCGTTTCTACCATCCTACCATGCTCCGAGTACTCCTTTGGTATCCCTAAAATGACGTAAGATCGGACTTTTCGAGATAAAAAAAAATATATATATAAAAAGAAAAAAAAAAGCAAAAGAAAAGAAAGGGTTGAGATATCGCAGCTAATTCGAAGAACGAGTTAACGAGTTCTCCTCACCGAGTATAAATACTCGTCGCAACTTTGAACTTTGTTCAACGATAAATGGCATCAAATGAGAAAATCAAAATGATTTAAGAGATATTAACCTTAATGATATTCTCGATAATGTTTACCATTTACGAATTTTCTATGGCGGTATAAAATATACGATATTAAGCGACAACAAGAAGCCCGAATTAATTAATTCGAACATATAACCAGAAAATCGATGTAAAACGTTAAACTCTTAAGCATCCAAGATCTGAATCTTTGACTGGCCGACGTAAATTATCCGCGTCCGATTCCTTTTCTACAGCTCACTCGAAGTCGTGCGAAAGTTCGGATCCACCTTCTCGACGAGAGTTCACGGTACTTTGGCGCCAACCTTGGAAAGATTTTGCTTTGTAACTCTTTCTCTTTCTCTCTCCCTCTCTCTCTTTTTCTTTCGTTCTTTCTTTCTAGCTCACCTCTGTGCACTGTTCTTTCGCGCCTGTGATCTGAGCTTCGCGAGATAGTTTCGAATAGAGATAGAAAGAGTGTAAGAGAGAATGAGAGAGGGAAAAAGAGGTCTCGAGGTCATTTCTGGGCGTGGTAGCATCCACCTTTACATCCTGCATATACCTTTTCTGACCTTCTCCGTTTCTCTCTCTCTCTCTCTCTCTCTCTCTCTCTCTCTCTCTTTCTCTCGGTCTCTCTGTCTGCTTTTTTTTTCTTTTTCTTCGCAAAATATCTTTTCCACTTCTTCCACCCCCACTTTCATCCTCTTTCTTCCTTCTTTCGTCGTCCGGCCCTCTTTCCTTCGTTTCTCGTGGGCACCCTCGTCGCGACCCAATGGATGGGTTTCGACTCTTCGGGCCATTTATTTTTTCCATGCCGGCCTCCAGGGCTGTCCAAACGACGGCCGTCAGCCTGTGAAAGGTCTGCCTATTGTTTTAGCCGGGTACGCTTAAATTGAAGCCCCGAGCGATCGGCGTGGCTCTTGCAACTAAAAGGAATAGGAAGACAAATCGAAATGCATTTTGCTTGCCCATGTAAACTCCTTGGTTGTTGCCGTTTATAATTCTTCTAAAATTATTTAACGAATTAACCATGATTTTATTTCGTTTAATTAATCTATTCATGGTTTATTAGGGAAAATAACTCTTTTTTTCATATAAAATACGTACAATTTTGTACGTTCATTAATTATACTTGAAAAAATTATTTAATTTTGCTTGCAAATAATTGCAAATAAATTAAAGTGTATAAACGATAAAAATAATCGTAAGTATGTGCTTCTTTGATAATAATACTTCTAAGATATGTATAAGATAAAATACACAAGAAACTTATACGTCTCGCTTACTAAATACTTTCTACGTCGACGACTCGTGTTAAACTGAGGACGGACATCTTGGATCCGAATGACGACGAGTATATTTCTCGTTTCAAAAAGAAATAAACCGGAAAAAAATAAAAGCTTAATTGAATACGTCTTATCTCATTACCAAGAGAAAAATAAATCGAAGAACCGACAATTGAAATAATATCATTGCCTTCTACGTCCTCAAGGCCTCTTAATTCACAAGTTAGTAAGTACTTACTAGCCTCGTAATAAAAAGTCACTGTAATAAAGTAGTGCTTTGTTTCGAAACTGTACTTGAGTATCAATTGATTTCATCCCGACCTTAAACTTCGTGAAGACAATGACCAATAAATATAACATCCGATAGATCTACGAGCGTTGCTTACGAAACCTGGAAAGGTACTTACTTAACGTTGCACTTGTTTAAGTGGAACGAAAAGCAATTCGAAAATGCTTATCCTCTCTTAAAAGGGTACGTAGAAGATTCGGACGTCTCAATCTTGGGAACGAACAACCGACATCATCAAAGTAAGTCGTCCGCAAATGAAAAAGAAGATTTAACAAAGGAAAGAGTGAAGATGAAAAAAAGTCAAAGTCAAAGAAGGGGTTAAGGGGTTACAGCATGCAAAGAGGGCTTTCCCTCTTTCTCTCTCCCTTTTTCTTTACCCTCTTTCTCCCTCTCTCTCTCTCTCTCTCTCTCTCTCTCTCTCTCTCTCTCTTCATCGACGAGTTTCGCGCGAGGTTCGAAGAATGGAGCAAGCAAAAAATTGCGAGTACCTTGAGAGAGCCCATCTTCAAGCTTTCTTCTTCGCCTCTCCTCTTCGTCTCTTGCTCATTCTGAAACGAGAGGGCACGCACCTGGGCGAAGCATCGGCGCGTTCGAGAG
>NC_057695.1:4166668-4211668 GCF_014466175.1 Vespula pensylvanica
TCTTTTTCTCTCTCTCTCTCTTTCAGTCACGAGCTCGACGAATGCGAATAGAAATGGAGCGGACTCGAGTAGTCTGTCCTGTCTTCAATGTTGAACTTAACATTCTGCACGATTGCGCATTTTGATTTAGACAGGGAGAGAGAAAAAAAGAAAAGAAAATACAATGTTACATAGATTTAGATATTATTATTTAGGGTTAGAAACGATGGTATGATACAATCGAGATAAGAAGACAAGTAAATTTGTGACCAAATATTCCCGATCCGTGGCCCCATTGTAAACGAAGAGGAAGGGACACTTTTTAAAAATCCACCTTTCCTCCTCGATACCTTTCCTTCCGATACAAACAAATACTTACTCGTTAAAAAAGGAGTAAAGGGTAGGGGAGAGTGGATTACTACCTGCTGCTCGATATATTTTTTCACATATTTGGTCATCGACGTGGACTGTCGCTTTAATTCTGGAAAGACTTAAACCAAAAGAAAGGAAGAAGAAAAGAGATAGATAGTAAGAGTATAGTAAGAACGAGAGAGAAGGAGAGAGAAAGAGAAAGAAAGAAGAACCGCCTTTAGTGAAGATGCAAATATTCCGTGCGCAGCCAATCGTCGAGCAAACTCATTGTATGCGTTCTCGAGACACTCTCACCCGACATATTTCTCTTCGTTTACCCTTTTACTCACCCCCTGTCCCTTCTCTTCCTCTCTCTCTCTCTCTCTCTCTCTCTCTCTCTCTCTCTCTCTCTCTCTCTCTCTCTTTCTTTAGGCGAGTACGACTAATGCTAACTATGCTAAGGGCCGCGGGACGAGAATGTTCCTCGTTACCCAGATGCCCAACCCTCTCCTTCCTTTCCTCCCTCCCTCGATCCCCGTTCGTAGCCCTTCCGTAATCGGGATATAAATCTCGATTAGCGTGGTGCTACCCCAGCTACCTTCCGCCACATATTTCGGGTCGGAACAAAGTTTTTCAGCTGCATAATGTAGCCGGCCGAACGTTTATTTACTATCTTGACCATCGACGATAATATCCCACGCTATTCGATGGAAAGTAAGTAAGTACATGCGTCAAGGAACTATATTAACGTGGCTTGCTCGGATCGATTATGTTCCCTCTCTCTCTCTCTCTCTCTCTCTCTCTCTCTCTCTCTCTCTCTCTCTCTCTCTCTCTCTCTCTCTCTCTCTCTCTCTCTCTCTCTCTCTCAATGATCTATGTTCTGGTATGTAAGTTTCTAACGAAAATAAAACGAGAAAATTGCTTGGAAAATTCATTTATTGGAGAAAGACAAAAAAGAACCATTGAGAGATAGAAAAATATTATGTGTATATATATATATATATATATATATATATATATATATATATATATATATATATATATATACGTCAATTTCCAATGGCAATAAAACGGAAGAATGATTTCGCGACTAACGTTCAAGAGAAAATGCTTTGAGCCTCTTATCGTATATCGATAGATCGGAACTAGGTCGATGGCATCGGTGATTGCGAATCAATCTCAAAGGTACGCTTAACGGTTAAACTACACCGTTCTCTCTTTCTCTATCTCTTTCTTTCTTTCTTTTTTCTTTTTTTTCTTCTCGTATCAGATTTAACGCCTCTTGACGTTGCAAAATGCAACGAGCATACTCATTGCAATCGGTGTATTGTATTACCATTACCATTTTAACTCATGCTAATGCTCCCGCGCGTTGGTAGCTCCATGCAAATGTTTCCCCATGTTATTCTCTCTTTCTCCCTTCTATCTTTCCCTTTCTCTCTCTCTCTCTCTCTCTCTTTTTCTCTCTCTTTCTCTTCTCTTTCTATCCTTCTTTCTCTCTTCGCTTTCACTCGCCATCATCGATGTAACCACGCGAGCTCGTTGCATTCGAGGAAGGTGGAACGTTGTATTCATCAAGCCGAATGATTTGAAAAATTTCAAGGACCTTCCTTTCTTTCGAGGTCTTTAGCACTGTGACGTCTGTGATTTATCGAGTAATATTCAACCGGACCGAGTAACGTTAATCTGAATAATGAGCCACTACCATTCGAGCACACCACCTTTTCACTATCGATAAATAATGCTCGTGAACTCTATCTATCTATCTTTCTTTCTCTCTCTCTCTCTCTCTCTCTCTCTCTCTCTCTCTCTCTCTCTCTCTCTTTCGCGATTATCCTCGCAAATCCTTCTGTTTCTTTCTTCTTTTTCATTTTGTTACTCATTTAGATACAATACCGATCGAGAAGCTTTAAATAATAACCTTTGATCTATCCTTTTATCTTTCCCTTTGATTCATTCTTAAGAGACTTTCGATATAAGTATTATAGAAAAAAAGAAGAGAGAAAGAGAGAGAAAGGAAAGAAGAGAAAGAAGAAAAAAAGTCTGCTCGGCATTTATCTATCCGCAAAAGTAATCTACTCTTAATCGCAAAGTTAATTCGTTCCTTCGAAATAGAAACGCTCGATGGAGACGAATTCGATTTCTATCTCGTTCTATATCGCTACGATCTACCAGCATCCGGCTAATAGGTACAAGTAATCCGTTTCGCTTCTTCTTCTTCGTCTTTATCTTATTTCTTTTGCTTATGGGTTGCCACGAGACAAGGTCGTTAATAAATGGAAATTCGTTTCTATTCCAGTAGCCGGTCCATTCGAGAGATTTGCGAACGCTGAGATTTCGAAATCTCTCTCTCTCTCTCTCTCTCTCTCTCTCTCTCTCTCTCACTCTTTCTCTTTCTTTTTCTCTTTTTCTCTTTCAGTTTGCGATCTGTACGCGATTATTGGAACCAATAAAAATACCAAGGTTTATCTGATTTCGCTCACGGTAGCTCGAATCTATCGAAGACCAATAGATTAAATTGAAGGAATCTGTGTTATTTTGTTCAGTGACATATCATTCGGGTGCTAAATAATTTTTCAAAATTCTTATATCGCTTGATGATATCTTGAAATGCGAAACATCCCAACGAAAGATTGACATTTTTCTTAACGAATTCACAATGTTGTAAATCTTACCAATCTCTTTTTTTCTCTCTCTCTCTCTCTTTCTCTCTGTCTTTCTCCGTATACGTCCGACAATAACTTTATCGTTTTTAATGAAATATTAGTATCTTATAGCTCTCCAACAAATTACGTTTGTTATCCATTCTTAACGATCGGCAGCTACGACAGAACGTCATTAGCAAATGGAAATTCGATTTTGTCTGTTTGATGACAAGCAGCTAGTAGAACTACTCTCCTTCTCTCTCTCTCTCTCTCTCTCTCTCTCTCTCTCTCTCTCTCTCTCCTCTCTAAAAACTCCATATAAACAGTTTAAAATTCTTTTAACTTTGTGCTTCGCCGACTTCAATAAAAATACTTGGGTTTATCTCTACATTTCATCTGGTTGCGTTACCAACGCGAAAGAATTTATGACTACGCTTTTTAATGCTCGCCGGTAAGCATTAATTTATCGGTCGTAATAGTATACAATTTGACGTTGATTTTAAATAGAGATTTTAGCACGTTTCGATTGCGCATGTAAGGAAAATAGTTAAATGAATTTTCGAATATAATTATTCATTGTAAGGGGAGAAGAATGAGTCGTAGAAAGTCGAAATCACTTTTCGTCGTCACAAACTCGGCAAGTTAAACAAATGGAAATTCGATTCGGGAGTCTCGAAGGATAGATCGATAAAGCTACACCGCAACGGTCCGAAGACGGTCCTCGAAGCGGACGGATGGAGTTATATCGTTCGCCTTGGCGAAGGCAGAAGATATTTTCAGAAGAACGAAGAGGAAGGATGAAGAAGAAAGAAAAAGAGAGAGACAGAGAGAGAAAGAGAGAGAGAGAGAGAGAAGGGCCAAGAGTGATATCTACTTTCTCGATAGGTCCAAAGGAGAGAAAGACACAGAAGGAGAAAGACGAAGAGAAGAGAAGAGAAGAGAAGAAAAGAAAAGAAAGGAAGGTAAGAAGGAGGAGGAGAAGGAGAAGGAAGAAGAAGAGAAGAAAAAGAAGGAGAAGAGAAGGAAAGGGCGATTGCTCCCGATGCCGCCCTCACCCTCTCCTCTACTCTCTCCTCTCTCCTCGCCGGCAAGAAGAGGCGGCTCCCTCCGTCCTCCTCATGGAGGAAGGAGGGGCGCATTGTGTGTTTCCGAGAACGGTGAGCTTATCGGTGGATCTGTCGCGGTAATGAGGTATCAGCCGGCAGAAAATAAAGGAATAAACGTAAAGAAGAGGGTGCTGGTGGGGTGGTACGTTGCTTCTCTTGGTGGTGCTGATACTGAGGAGGGATGGGGCTGAGGTAAGGGGAGAAGGGGTGGTCAGAGCGGAAAGGGGACTGTCTTCGGCAAACACACGGGCCTTCCCGATACAATGCTTCGATTAAACATTCGCTGCCTAAATAATCAGCCTCGAGGAAGAGAGAGGAAGGACGAGGAAGAAGAGGAGGAAGAAGAAGAAGAGAGATGGAGAACTTGAGACTGGTAGAAAAGGAGAGAGAGACAGCGATACTTTGACTTCGGACAGACAGAAAGGAGAGGAAGAGTGCTCGCGGGTATGCGTATGTGGGTGTGTGTTAGTACTCTCCGAGCATGTGTACGTAAGAGAGAGAGAGAGAGAGAGAGAGAGAGAGAGGGAAAGATTCTGGTTTCTTACGAGTGGAAAAAGGACACTATATCCTTCTCCGTTTTCGAATCGCAAAAGGCTTCACCACCCTGTAGATTCTTCCTCGTCGTTCGCTGCGCGTTTACGAGGCACGTTTCTCTCTGTCTTTCTCTTTCTCTTTCTTTCTTTCTTTCGGCACCCTTACGGTAAGTGTATATACGTATTATGCAAAGTGGGTAACCGTAGGTGGCCTAGCGCGGCGTGTAATTAATACCGATGCTCTCCTTCTCTCTTCTGTCTCATTCTCTCAGTCTTCTTTCCTTCGTCCAAGTCTCGAGGAAGGAAAGAGAGAAAGAGGGAACGTGCAAAGGCCAAAGAGAAAGAGAGAGTGGAGGAATATCGAATTAATGCGACGACCGTGACCTCATCGCGGTAATTATCCGACGGGCTCTCGACTCGGCACTCTCGTTCGGGACGTCCGGAACTCTCGGAGGTCCGACGTTGAATGTGTGCAAGCACGCTCCAAGCAAGCTCTCGCGACATTCGTTACGTCGTTAGCTCGACTCACGATGCTCTCGAAAAAAGTCGCCTGAGGAAAGGATATTCACATACGAAATTCTTGCCTAGCGCTCTTCCTCTTTTCCCTTTCGTCTAATCCAATCTTTATCTTTCCCCTTTTTCTTTTTCAATGGACAACAATACGTACAATGCAAAATTGAACGAACGATTTATACGAAATTTTTGACTTTTATTCGAAAGGAAAACAAGTTCTTAAATCATGACGATAATAAGGATCGAATTAATACTGAGAAAGAGAAGGGAGGCGTGTGTCAAAGGTCAAGGAAGTATCGTCGTTCGAAGGTGAAAGTCGATAGGTAGAGCGCGTGCCTTAACTCGAAATAAATCCGTCAAAGGAGGAAGAGGTTGGTGGAGAAGGTACGGTAGCCCTCCCGGAGCGGTTCTAACGGTATACTACTCGTGGACACGATGGAATTCTCTCAATGATTCGCGAGCGTCGACACCCACGCTCGATGCGTTTGCCACGCGCTAAGGCTCGCGAGCCTTGTGCAACCTTAACGACGTGGGGCATACCTTCGTGGTTTCTCAATGTGGTGTACGTTGACTCCGTAAGGCAGTTAAGCGCCTAGACGAGCCATAAAACGCGATCTTTGCGACTGCATCGAAAAGCGCACTACAGTGTTTCGAATCCATCGGATAACCCTAGATTTTACTCCCTATATTGCTAAATTCATACCTATATATTTTTTTCCTCGATAATCTATTTAAAAAGGATCTTCTAAAGTGAATATTTGAAATTCGAATCTAAGATCCGAACAGTCTATGTATACTGCGTTTAATTATAAAGATAAATGATCGTAGATCATCTTACTGATTATTTTTCTGATTTACGTAGGATCTAATATTTCTATCGAAAGCAATTGTAGGTCTAAAGATTGATAAAATCAGAAGCGAGTCGTGTCGTATTGTAAATATCTCTTAGGTAGATCCAATGAGATGGAAATATGGTCGAATAGTTTGAAATTATTCGAGCATAACCCTTCTGAAGTTTCTTGACGATAAAAAAAAAATAGATGGTGATGCTCGATGATGATGATCCAACTCGCTTAAGAGCAATGATACGTTGTAAGGTGTTAAAGAATGCGATTGGCGTAGAGCGATAGGTGACTACGCTTGTAAATGCCAGATGGTCTATCATTCTCTTTCTTTCTCTCGATATAGAAGCTTAGGAAGTAGCTAACTGTATTTCGAATATATACACGTGTACAGAATGTTCGACTTATCCCTACTTGATCTTTCTCTCATCACAAATAAAAAAGAAAAAGATATACCTAAGTGAAATCGTATAATTTTCAATTATTGGATATATTTTATGATAAAGAAAAGGGTCAATCGGTTGACAGCAACCTTCTCGTTACCCTTTCCCCGAATAGACGTGAAACGGGAAGTTGGAGAAAGAGAGACAAAGAGAGAGAGAGAGAGAGAGAGAGAGAGAGAGAGAGAGAGAGAGAGAGAGAGAGAGAGAGAGACCATGGGAAGGTTTCAAGAGAGGTAGAGCAAAAGAGAAAGAAAGAGAACTGGAAGACCGAAACTGGCATTAGGATGCGCGGGCGTCCTCGTATCCCGTTTCAAGATGGAGATAGTCTCGGTGTCTCGTCCCGAAACGTTGAGAGAGCGAGAAGAAGGAAAAGAGATAGGTAGAAAGAACAAGAAGAAGAAGAAGAAGAGAGAGAGAGAGAGAGAGAAAGAGAAAGAGAGAAAGAGGAGATGGCTAGAACCTTTCTCGAGCACCGACACGTGGAAGAAGAAGCCCTCTTCGCGGCCCTTGAAGCGCACATTTATCACCCTCTATTGTTGCGAGGCCAAACATCCGGCCTCTCTCTGGCCACGTACCGACTTGCTTCTCTACCCCTCTCCCTACTCCTTCCTCCGTAACTCAGAAGAATTGAGATTCGCAGGAGCAAGTCGGCGAATCCTTTTACCCTGAGATAGGAGGAGACTACGAAACGAAACGAAATCCTAAGTGACCCAGCATCCTCTCCTCTTGTCAAGAAAAATTTTAAAACTATTTCTCTTAATAGTCAGACTAGTCTTTCGATATCTTCTGATAACGATCGAAAAAAATCAAGCTGCTTGAAATTCAGAGTATAGATAATATATACGGATGATTCGTCTATGAAAATTTATGTCATCGATGAGATATTCTTTTTAAAATGCTTCAGGTTGTTTACTTAACAATGAATAATATTTATTACATTATCGTGACGGACTCGACTATAGACGACAGCGAATAGCAGTATTTCGGAGAATAGTTCCCTCTTGAATACTCCAAAGCTTAGAAACGATATTATTAAATGGGAAGATCTCGAATCATCTCTCGCGGGAAATCAAACCCTACCAAACTCTAATCCTCCATTCATCGTAGTCGAAGAGATGCTTCGTTCGCGTTATTTTTCCCATTAACCCATTCATTACACGAACCCGTTGCTATTGTCCTCTCCAACCCCATAGTTTGTACTAAACCTATGATCGGGATACAATTTCGCTTAAACAAAGTTCCACCCTCTCGCCCCCATCTAATTTTCCATTATGCATCTTATCGTATCTCGTTTTCTCTCGTTTATCTATCTTTCACTCTCTTATACTTTTGAAATATCCTCGTTGAAATACATAAGTCTCGACGAAAGGATCTACTAGGGAAACTTCACGATCATGATCTTCAACTTCCGTTATTTCTATCGGAATACAATGTATACTTAATGTCATATCTTGTTTGTTTCTTCTTTTTTATTTTTTCAGACAATTCTTCCAACACTTTTTTTCATACCAGTAACCAAACATAACAAGACGAGATCAATTATAACATTCTCCGAACTTTCTCATGATCTAAATACCAACAGTAAGGTGCAATATCGAAGTCTTAACGGAAGACATGGGTTCAGGAAGCCAACGAGTCGAGAGATTCTTCGGTGAAGAAAGGAATCGTTCAACAGCCTGACGTTCGAACCTCGAGTTTTCTGAGATCCCGATCCCGAAGAAGAAGAAGAAGGAAAGGAAGAAGAAGAAGAAGAAGAAGAAGAAGAAGAAGAAGAAGAAAAGCCGAAGGGAAGGAGAAGAAGGAGAGGCGTGCGAGTACGGGGGCTGGGATTTTTTTCGAGTGGAACGCGAAGAATCGCCTTATAAGTCTTCTCAGAGCCCGAAAAAAAGGGAGGAGGAAGAAGACGAACGGAGGAAGGCAGTAGCAGCGGCAGAACTGTAGAAGAAGAAGAAGAAGAAGAAGAAGAAGAAGAAGAAAAAGTAGAAAAGGATGAGGATAAGGATGAGGATGTCGAGAAAAGGGGGAGGGGATGGTAACAAAAAAAGGACGCGCGACTGTCCAGCCGATTCTCTCTCTCCCTCAGGTTCTTCTTCCTCTTCTTCTTCGTCCTTTTCTTCTTCCTCTTCTTCTACTCCTTCCATCTCAACCATTGGCTGTTCCCAAAACGGAGGGCCGAAAGGAAAGACATACTTACCTTCCTTCGTATTGTAAAGGACGAAGGAAGGAAGAAAAGAGAAAATCAGGGGAAAAAGAGAGTAACTGATTGAAAGAACTCTTCCCTTTCGAGCATCCCTCCCAAAGGAGCAGATAGTCGAGATATCGGTTATCAATTAACGAGGCCATACAGAAGCCCGAAATACATTGGTCTTCGTCTCGAGGAAACCGGCACTGGTAATTTAGGGAAGAGACGTGGCTGTCGAGAAGAGAGTAGAAGAAGAAGAAGAAGACGAAGACGAAGACGAAGACGAAGACGAAGACGAAGACGAAGAAGAAGAGGGGTGGTATAAGGAGGGTCCAGAAGAAATGGCGAGGATCCGAGACAGCTGAAAGCGGCTCCCATATCGACGAAACAAATGCAAAGCGGAGATCGCGGCACCGCCTTAAAGTATCTACCGTTTCGTCTGTTGGGATAGAGGAGGAGAAAGAGGAAGAGGAGGAAGAGAAGATGGAACGGGAGATGGAGGGGAAAAAGGAACGAAATCGAAGCACTCTTGATTCCTCAGGGTGAGAGACAAAGACTCCTTCGCGTGGTATCTACGTACCCATAATTCTTTCAAAAGGACACAGGGACCAAGCTCTCGAGACCGATCATTGCGTTCCTTGTAAAGTGTCATCCTGGACCACTGCTGGATAAAGGATACCGCGAGTCGAAGGTAGAAGGACCAAGAGGGAGAATCTCGAACGCTGGGACCCCGAAACTAATGCCCGCTAACGCTTTATGTCAACGGAATTGGACCCCGATTCTCTCTACGTAGGCAGAACTTGACTTTGTAAGATCGCCTATCGCAAAGGAGACGGAGAGATTTATCGATTTGAGCAAATGAAAGAAAGAAGAACAGTCGAAAGGAAGGAGAAAGTAAAAAAAGAAGATTTACAAAAAAAAAGTTAAAAGAAGAAAGTATTCTCCCGTACAAGTACTGGATTAAATTAGCTCGGGTTAAAATAACTCTTTCGAATGATTTTTCTTTTACTTACAGAGCCGAGAACGATCCTAGGTGTATCTTAAGTCTGTATCTCTACGAATCTTATTATTACCTGAAATGAAAAAATAAACCAATGTTAATACGGCTGTATAATATAATTTTATAGTGTCGTTAACTAAACGATAATTCTATTTGTTACCGGTAATGTTTAAATTTAACGATAGCTTTTCTTTTTTTCTCTTTTCTTTTTCTTAACTGTTATCGCGATAACAATTATCGTTCTGTTACAACGAGAATGAGAAACGTAACAACCTTTACCAAAAGGCAAGGCTTCCCCGTATTTATACAAATTATCGGCCACGATGCGTTTTATAAGTTTAAGACAGGTCAGTCAGGGGTCTTTCTTCCCTCTCCGCTTGAGCTTCTTCTCTGGCTAATACCGGTTCTCTAGAGTTAATCGCATAAATTACAATTATTACAGCCATTATTCTCTTTTGGTATTCGAAGGCGGCGAGCCGACCGCAGCGTAACTCCTACTCGACGATGAGGTCGTAATATAAGGGTATTCGAGCTACGGAGAGAAAAAATGTAATTACCGAATCGTATTAAACGATGACTCTATGACTTCCGTCGAAGGATTCGTACATTCTCCGACAGCGCGTCACTTTAACCCTCTATAATGTCATATAACTTTGTACTCACTCGTATATTTAAATCATTCAAGTCGTATTTCATTTTGTCCCCACAAAATTAATTGTTAGCTCATATCCTAAAGTTAATGTCTCCTAAGTATAAGGTGTTATAGTACGAGACGTATCAAATAATATATTTTTTCTTTTTCATTCGACGTAAAACATAATTGTATTGTAAAGAATATCGATGGTATAGTTTAAACGGTTTCATCCAACGAATGAGACATAAGCTTACCCATGACTACTGCTAAGTAAGTACTACATATTTCTAACTAAGAAATATCGAATGAAAAGGAAGAAAGGGAGGAAGAATGAAGTAACCTGTAAGAAAAGAAAGATTTGGGGATTCTCACGAGGCAAGATTTCTCGCGCAATAAAAGCCGCCTTGTCCAATGTCTCGAAAAGATCGCAACGAGCTGGACGACGAAGAATTCTACGAATACTCGCGATACTCTCATGGCCGGCAGGAAGAAGGCGGCGATTCGATCGAAGAGGAACTTTTAGAGGACCGGCAAGCTCCCCTTCGCGAATCCCTCTTTGAATCCCAACAAGACGGAGACACGCGGAGATTCTCTCTCCCTCTCCTTCCCCCTCTCTCTCTCTCTCTCTCTTTCTCTTGCACGTACGCAAGGAAAGTGCGATTCGCGCAAAAGACGAAGAAGGAAGAGAAAGAGAAGGAAAATAAAGAATCCTTCTCCCGGTTTCTCCCTCCTTCCCGAATCTCTTTCTCGTTTCTAGTACCTACGTACACTTTCCTGAACGATGATTCTTCGATGGGTGCGTACATGCACACAGACACATACACACACACACACAAATATACATACACATACACGAAAATACTCGTACATACTCGATTCGAGCGTTGGCCGAGTCCGCGATGGTGATATTTACGGTCCGATAGAATCAGCCCCCGTAAGAGACGTGGACGAGGACAGAGAAAAGGAGGATGAGGACAAGGATGAGGAGGAAAGGAGGAGAAGGCCTCCGGAGAATCGGAGGAGGGACCGGCTTTCGCGGTGTCCGAACCGTGTGTGTGCTCTGCGCCTTTTTTTGCGGCTTCAATTTGAATTGAAAAAGGCTGTGGACACGAGGACAATAGGTTGCGCCGCCGAGAACCCCCTCTCTCCCTTTCTCTCTCTTTTTCTCTACCATCTTTCAAAGCCAACTCCCGCTCCTCTTCTTCTTCTCTTCTTCTTCTTCTTCTTCTTCTTCTTCTTCTCTTTCTTCCTCTTCTTCTTCTTCCTCCTTCGATTCTACTCCTCCGTTCGATGACGACAACGACGAGGACGCAGTAGGTGCAGTCCTACCTGTTCCTTCCACCATCGTCATCCTACCATCCTTTTCTCCCATCCTATGTATATAAATATGTATATATATATATATATATATATATATATATATTGATTTCCTCTACCCTCTAGACTTTCTTTCTTCTTCTCTCTTTTGCTTTAAAGATTCGTATTGCTGAGTTTGTGAAGCCATTGATTCTTCTTAAATACACTCGAGCTAAGTATTATCACGTTACTGACAAAATAGGAGTCTTTTTGGATATGTTTTTATCCCCCACAAATAAATAGTATATATATTGAATGTGAGTATATATCTACGCTCGAAGAATGGAAGATAAAGAAGCATTGACGTTTGTCATTGTGTTTACTGGGCCTAGATAATAAATATCGTTCATTCTTTTTTATCCTTTCCCCTTTCCGTATAAAACGATCAAAAGGACATGGAGAATCATAGAATCAGATATTACGTATGCACAACCGAAACCGCAGAAAGCAGGTTAACTCTACCTACTGCTCTGCCTTCTACTACTTCTTCTTCTTCTTCTTCTTCTTCTTCTTCTTCTTCTTCTTCTTCGAGTTCTACCAACGTCGTTTCTCTCTCCCCACCATTTCTATCTACCTTCGTATCCAGCTTAACCTTTGAGTCCGACCGGCTGGCTTCCGAATACCGATCGAGCTGACTTAGTCGAGACCGAAGAACTCAGAATAGCTGCCTCTTTCTTTTTTCCTTAATTTCTTGAAGAGTGCCGGAACGATTAGCTTCGAAATTACCAACGGTGATCTTAATCTTTCTTTCTTTCTTTCTCTCCCCCCTCTCTCTTTCTCTCTCCTTTTCTCTCTTTCTCCCTCTCGAAGAAAACCTCAACGTTATCTTCTGCGTGCCTTAAAAAATACGATCGAATCGATCGTAAGAATCATTCGTAAGTTAACGAAATAAAATAAAGAAGGGAAAAAGAAACAAGAAAGGCAGAGAAAGGAAGAATGAAAGAAAGAAAGAAAGGAAGGAAGAAAGAAGGAAAAAAGAAGAAAATAAATTTGTTGAAATTCGCTTTGGAAAGAGATTCGATCTCAAGGATGGAAGAAAGTTCATTGACCTAAGAGAATCTCCCTTGTAAGGCACGCTCGATTCTTCACCTTAATCCTCCTTCTCCTCTCCTTCCAATTTCCGCCATGGAAACGTCCCTCGCATCGAACGCGTACACGTTCTCGCAGCATCACGAAACGCGGCCCAATCTTCGGCGGATCGTTCGCGAGGAGTCCCAGTCATTAAGCATTCGGCGAAGCGCGTCGGATCGAACTCGTTCGGGGCGAAAAGCGCATCGCGAAAGCCACTTCGATTCTTCGACCTTCTCCCCTTCCTCTACCTCGTCATCGTGAACGGGTAATCGATGCAACATTCGCAAGCGCATCCAGAGTAAGTACTTAAAATAACGACTTTTAAGGGCGACTTTAAAGCGACCGGACACGGGGCTAAGTCGTTCCGACACGCTGCCGAGCGATTTTATTGCTAATAGGAATCCGATGGAGTCCAACGATGTAATTTCCTTCTCTTAACGATCTTTCTCTCTGTCTCTCTATCTTTCTCTCTCTCTCCCTCTGTTCTCTGTCTTCGTCTCTTTGTCTCGCTCTTATTCCTTTTCCTGCTCGTATTTCCTTTCGTTGTCCTCGTGTGCCGATCGTGACTTTTATCAAGGACCTATTCTATTATACTATCCATTCCTTCTCCAAGATACTTCATAGGGGTAAACGAACGATTCGTATGAGAAGAGAGATATCTCACGTTCTCGTAAAATTCGCAACCACGAAATCTTATCGCAAACGTCTCGACTACGTGACAGCACCGATAAGAACCGTACACGATCATTTAAATTCCATCCGTCTTACCTGCGGTTGAATATAGAGACATTGTAATTTTTTTTCTCTTATTTTTCTTCCTTTCCTGTTTTTCTCTTTCTTTTTTAAAATTCTACGCTAAGAAGAAATGGAATAAAGAGTTAAGAAGATGAAGAAAGCCGCTCGACTTCCGTAAATTTAAAGAAAAAGAAGAGAAGAAGAGAAAAAAGAAGAAAGAGAAGAAAAATGTGAAGGAAAGAGAAACCGAAAGAATTTAGAAGAGGTCGGGCAATTCGTGCTCGCGACCTTTCTTCTGTCTCTTCTTTTCCACTAACACATCAAGTAGAATAAGAAAGAGAAAGACAGAGAGAAGCAGAGAAAAAGAAAGAAAGAGAAAGAAAAGGAGAGAGAGTGAGTCATAAAAAGAGACTTCACGGCAAATACGTCGTGCGTAAGATATCTCCGCGAGGTGCATACGAATCGCTTCATTTCTTTCATTCTGGAGCGGAAAGTAAACGCATCACCTAATCCTGAAGTCGTGGATGGACACCCTCGTAAAGATGGATAACGGATACCACGTATCTCATCATACCACTAGCTCGGATAACCTTATCTCTTGAGTCAACCTCGAAAGAACCGACCAACCAATTCTGTTTCTCCTTTTGGTAAAATTGAATTTATAATTTTATGAACGTGTCCTTGCGATCGTCATTTAAATAAATATGTCATTTCAAAAAATATGTCATTGAGAGTTAATCCAGAGACGAATCGAAGGACACGTTCGGACAATTAATCGATTAATAATTGTTAATGATAAAAACTTGGAAACGAGTCTGTTGAAAATCTTAACGAGTTTTTTAATTCACCTAGAAAGTTGTATTCATCAAACACGTGGCATTCGCGCGACCCCCGTTTGTCGGCAGTCAAGTCCGTTCAATTCGAAAAATAATCCATACCGATCGACTATACTTTTCGATGGCCGTTCCTCCTTTCTTTTCTTTTCTTTTCTTATCCTTTTTTCTGTTTTCTTTTTTCTTTTCTTTACGCAGAGCCTTCACGGTGTCAAATTAAGAGGCGTTCTGGCAATATGTAAATTGGCCGTGACTATTTATAAGTCGTGTGAGTAGAGATCGTTAATCATGCTCGAGCACCGCGGGTTCCTATTAACGTCCAGATAAGCGAAGGACCTGATCGGTAATGATCCTAGCATCGACGTAATTTATAGTTTCATTCGAATCGAGTCGACACATTTTTTTTCTTTCTTCCTTTCTTTTTTTTTTTCTCTTTTAAATGAAAGGACGGACTAGAAGATCTAGTGAAACCAAAACTGCATTCACGAATCGATTATTGTGCGTAAACTTAACGTAATTGAAAAATTAACTCCATGATCGATGATTGAACGAAATTTCATGGTATTCGTGCTATAGTTGTTGTCAATGATCGCGAAATACAATATAATATTTTGTTAAATGTATTCAATGGATAAAACAGATAGAGAAAGAGAGTAAAAGAGAGAGATAGAGAGAAAGAGAGAAAAGAAACAAGCTTTCGTCATTGGATGAGAAACGTTCAGAATGGACAACGTAAATGGTGTACGCGTACACACCGATGTAGTAGACTGTGTGTTACACACGCGAACGAGGATTGCGTGCTTCGAGTCTGAAAACAGAAGCGACTCGACGAGACTGACGGCGAAGTATGCTGGTAAAAGGGCTACTCCGAGGGATGGGACTGGCGGATGCAAGGAAGAAAGGTTGAGAGAAACCAACTGGCCAGCGAGGAGAGAAACAAAGCAAGAAGGATAGGCGGAGAGAGAGAGAGAGAGAGAGAGAGAGAAAATGAGTAGCCATGGGCGATGCCTAATCAACATCTGTCTAGTTCTCCGACCTTCTTTCTTCGACCTAGTCCGAGATACCACGTGCTCAAGGCAATAACTATATATCCTAGACTAACCTAGGTAAAAAATTTGAGCCAAAAAATTGATCACCTTTAATACAATATTTTAAACGAAACATTGGAAACCGATTCAAACAATACTAAATATTTATTCGATCGAAAGGATTAAAAAGCAAAAAGGCTTGAAGAAATATCCGACGTTATTTTTAAAAGCACTTCAAAAGGAATCTTCTTAAATCAATGTAAAATATCGAGACGTCGATGCATCGGAAGCGTTGATCAGATGCTAGACCAATGCCGACGATATTTCAACGAACTCCCTCGTTTCCTCGTTTCCAAAGTGCGTTTCGTCGGACGAACGCCTCTCTGAAGGACGCAAGACGGAATCAAAGTGGCCTTGCTTGGGCTGAATCGTGCGCGAGCCATCACTCGGAGCATGCCAAATCGAATGGAAGTTTCGGCGATCCTGCGGGCGCGTTGGCTTGGCAAAACGGCGTGGATGCGTGCTTAAGGACAGAGCATGAACAGTTGCAACCCGATACCTGATAAATTCGATATCAACGACCTGCCCGCGCCTGGGCCCGCATTTAGGTCGTACCCATCCCTTTCCTTACCTCTCTTTCTCTCTCTTTTTCTTTCTTTCTTTCTTTCTATCTTTCTCTTGCTCCTCTCTCTCTCTCTCTCTCTCTTTCTCTTTCTTTCTCTAACTTTATTCTCACTTCGTCTCACTTTCACGAGTCTCCAGAGAAAGGGACAGGGTGATCGAGAGGAAAGGAAGGAAAGGAGCGGGACGATCGCTCTTGCCGTCTTTATCTCACGTTGCAAACCGGGCTGCCTTTTTTACAGCCGAGTCGACCGTGAGGAGTGTGTTTGGCTGAAATTTCAGCGGGCCCATCTCCCTCTTTCCTTTTCCTTCCTACTCCACCTCTACTACTACTACTACTACTACTACTACTACTTCTTCTTCTTCTTCTTCTTCTTCTTCTTCTTCTTCTTCTTTCTCTCTCTTTCTTCTTTCCGCGAATCCTTCTTTCTCGTTGGCGAAACGGTTCGGTCGAAGGAGAAGAAACGACTCGACGGCGACAATAACAAAAGAGAGAAGAAGAGACAGACAGAGAGACAGAGAGACAGAGAGAGAGAGAGAGAGAGAGGACTTAAAGAGGTAAGAAGAGAGGGAAGGAAACGCGAGAATGAGATACTCCTCGCCCGGACGTTTCGCACCTTTCCACCTACGTCCGATCCCTCTGATCTAAGAACGAAGATCCTCTTTCATTAGATTCCTCATTCCTTCGATCACTTACTTATTCGGATAATCTTCTTCAAAAGAAAAATGTCTAAATAACATTTTAAATCTCCTATCTATCTACAGAAGAATTCATCCAAGGATTTCCATTTCTCTTTCCGGATACGAGAACTAAGTAGTAGTAGTATAGTGAACCGAAATGGAAAAAAAAGAAATTGGAGAGAGCGAGTATGGTAAAAGGTAAACGTACGAACGCGCTTCTCGCCGATGGCAGAAAGGGATGGACGAAGGAGGTCTGCATAAATAACGATTGCCAACGGCGTTGTATATCACGGTGTACCGCGAAGGAACCGCGTGAGTGGTTGCGATCGACCGAGCGAGAGAGCGCGCGAGCGCGCGCATACTATCGGCAAACAATGTTTCATTCCCCCGTTGGCATTTAGCCGCCGTGGCCGAATATCAAGATCGTCCGTCCCGGTAAATAATCAGATAGCAACCGCCCGAAAATCCTTCGTTGCTCTTCTCGAAAGGCACCGCTCGACGAAATACTCGCGAGGAACGCGATTACTTTCTTTCTTGACTCTTCTTTCTCTCGTCTTCGAAAAATCTTACGTGTCTCTTTTTCCATTTCTTCTCTTCGACGACTGACGACGTCATTCCTTTTATTCGATATTTTTATATCGAGATCAGATTTAATGAAACATTTACTGATAAGACGGATTTTATCGAGGATATAACGGAGAGTAGATAAAGTCCTAAGTTCGAACAATTTTCATTGATTTTTAAGATTCGATAGATTAATACTTATGTCCAATAAAGTCTGATTTCAAATGAAAAAAAAAAAAAGAAAGATAAGAAATGCACAATTTCGTAGAACAATAAGAACTCTTGAAAGATTATCAATATGCTTCTTTCATCGTTGAGCTAACGTGACAAGAAAATACAGCGTGATACCTGGATGTGCTTTCGCACGTAACAATACGTGTAATGGCGCTAACAGCGTGACGCGATTACAATTTCTTTCAAACAGATTCAAAACAAAGGAAATGCATTACGTTTTACAAATGTCACGTGAGCGAATACACGAGTAAATAGTAACGTGTGTGATTTCACGTGACGTGACATTAAAATATATTTCCAGCTTTAATCTCATCGTTAATGAGCTAATAAAACACGTTAGAGTAAATATCTTTCGACTATCTACGAGCGCATACCTGTATTCACAAATTTCCAAGAACGAACGACGAAAGAAAGAACTTGAGAAAGAAATAAAAGAAGAGGAAAGAGTTAAAGGGAGTCTCGTACTACCTCCATTATTTCTTCTCTTTCTAGATCGAGCTAATCGTCGTAAATCGGCATAGTTAGCGCATTCGCGTTAATTTACCTCTTCGCGATCGTCGAGAAACGAAGAATCCAATGAGACAACGAGAGAGAGAGAGAGAGAGGGGGGGGGGTAGTACAAAGTAAAAGTAAAAAAAAGGCATCCCTTCGAAGTCGCGAGTCGAGCTTTATCGAACCCGTACGATCTCTGTGCGGGCCGGTAAAGTAAATAAGAGTGCTCGCGGCCCTCTCACGAACTTAACCTAAACCGCTAACCCTACTCGCACGCGTACAAGAAAGAAAGAGAAAGAGAAAGAGAGAAAGAGAGCGGAAGAAAGGGCGACGATGTTCGGGGAAGGGCAAAGCGAGGAAAAGACTGGCGAAGGTAATAAACGCGCGTGGGCGAGGATCCTCGAAATTTTATAGTAAATCCTGGGGCTGTTTACCCGTCGGATGCCAATTTAAATTCCTTTAACGCACTGCCTCCTCGAGTTTGTACTTTCTTACTGTTAAACCATCGAAATTCTTCAAAGTACGAACAAGTACTTTTTCGTTAGAATAATGGGAATGATCCGATCGGATGGTAGGCATCCTATTGAAATAACTTTAATTACGTAAATTAACAAAACGTGGCTCGTAAATAACAAGAGAAAGGGATTGCACAGAGATCGTTTAAAATAACACCTAACATAATCGTTCTTATTGTAATTGCAGTACCTACGTACACGTAGGAAACATTGTTAACGTTCGTTCGGAAGAAGGAAGAACACGATGTAAACCGTTCGCACCTATCGTTCATCCTCACGAAGGGATCATGCAAAACACGTCATAACCGCGTTCCCCACATATCACACGAGTCGGGCTTCTCTTAAAAGCGCCAGAGAAAGAGACAGAGACACGCGTTCGCCGTCTTCAACGGGACAAGAGCCGATCATCCATCTCTTCTCTTTCTCTACCTTGCCATTCCTTTCTCTTTCTACGAGCTCGTCAAAGGCTCGTCCTAAGACCCAACCATCGCTCGTATTCCATTCTACCTCGTGACAATATTAAATAAATAGCCGCACGCTTCGAGACACGGTAGGCTCTCTCCCCCTCGGCCTGTCTATAGAGTCGAGGTCACGAAGAGGACGAAGAAGAGAAGGGAAGAGAAGAGAATCCAAAGGAGAAGAGGGAGCCTTCATCCACGGAACGCGGCGGCACGACCAGTTGAGAAATGACAACACGATTGCCGACACCTCCCCTGCCGCACCTCATCCTCCACACTCTTCTTCTCTCTCTCTCTCTCTCTCTCTTTCTCTCTCACTTCCCTTCAGCATCCACCTATAACGCCAGCTTACGTGCACGAGCACCGTACGGCTTATTACGAGCCATAGGAAAGGTGTTCTCCTGGCAAGTCAGCCCACTTACCAGGATTGTTTAGCAGAGTTTACGCCTCGATCGCTGACAGGAGGATCGTTCTCCATATTATGCACTCGTACCTTCCCCTTCTTCTCTTCCGTTTACCTCTTACTTTTTATTAACCAAAATCAAAGCATCCCCGATCGAGCTACATCGATATTTTCGAGCTATTCGATGCTTTCTTTGGAATTATAATCGATGATATAACGTAACACGTAACTCGTTGAAGGTGGTCTATAAAAGATTTGCAAAGTTGCGATTTTATAATCATTAATCGAGGATTGGTTTGAATCGATTAGCCTCGGACATAGTTGTAAATGGATTACGAAAGATTTCAGTGTTCCACTCTTTACTTTTTACGATACGTTGACAGGGAAAAGAGGATCGGATTAAGAGAGGACAACGTTCTTGTCCACCTCTCGAAGGAAAGAAGAGATCGGATCGTCGCCCACGGCTTGTTCTCCTTTTCCATAGCGAGAGAGATCGATGATATCGATGAATGCTTTTTATCTTTGAACAACCTTTTCAGATCGACGAATATCGAGACGATCGAGACTCGTTAATAAGACTAATTTTTATATTGGAAGGATTCTAGTGTACCGACGTGATTATTTATTCCATAAAAATCGACAAAGTGCGAAAAATAGGTTGAGAAACCCTGCCGCTTCGAGGAGGGTATTGGTACATTGAAAGAGGGAGAGAGAGAAAGAGAGAGAAGAAGCGGATGAGTACGAATACCGAGAGAAAAAGAGAGAAAGAGAGACGTAGAAGAAGAGGTGGGCCTACGCAGCCTCCTGCGAAGTAATATGCTCTCGCCGTATGAGGTCTACCAGCTCTCCCTTCCTCTCACCCTTTCTCTCAATCCTCCAGGCCCTTGGAACCCTTTTCAAGCTCGATCGGGCACGTCCCTCCTCTTTGCCGTGGCTCCGTCCACAGTTGATCAATGTTTTAATTGTCGTTAATGATTCGAGGATACCTCTCGCGCGAGACAGAAGAAGAAAAAGAAGAAACGAAGAAAGAAAGAGAGGGAGAGAAAGAGAGAGAGAGAGAGAGAGAGAGGAAAAGAGATAAAGAAAGATGTTAAGAAAAATGTAAGAGTGGGAGAACGTTTGCTTAAGCGTCTAAAAATTACCGTAACGATTCTCTCCATTTTGGATACTTGACTCGTTTCTTATCCATGTTCCATTGTGACTCTTTGGACTTTTCTAAAAGCCAAGAGAGCTCATTACGTATTCATTGCTCTTCCCGAGTAGGTAGAGTATCTTCATCAGTGGCTTTTGTGACATTCTCAGAAAGTCAATGCCTTCGTTCAGAGTCTTTCGCAAAGAGAATTCAAATAAGTATGTAGATTCTTTGACTCCAATTACGAGGCGAACACCGTGATAACAAGATAATCAATATACAATGAGGAAACTCGAAGGATGAATGAAATTTGAAATGATGTATTTACAACGAAATTCAAGAAACACCTTTAAACCGGAAAAGTTTGAAAGCTTGAGCGACGACGACATTAGGAATACTTTGCGATTCCCTCGGTCGAACATTATAAAACGGGGAAGGAGAGAAGAGGGAGGAAAGGAAAAAAAATATCTCACGAAATACGAGAGATAAGCTTCGAAGCGGGAGGCGGAGAGAGAAAAACCGCCCACGTGCCGCATATGCCACGTGTTTTATCGGGATGAAAGAAACGAGCCTTTACTCGCTTTATGCGCGTTAATTATCGTCGGCTGCTACGCTATAAACATTTGCAAACGATCTCTCTCGTTCTTTCTTTCTCTTTCTCTCTCTTTCTCTTTTTCTCAGCTACGTAGCACGTGAAATTTACGTGTATATGTATGCAACGTAAGTGGCCTTACGACGAAGACCGATATCTATATACACATATATTACGTTCGTCCACTCAACGTATACACGCAGGAATATCCATGAATACACACAAGTGTAACTTATCGTAAGCCGTTCGTAAGTCCTTCCCGAAGCTAGAGAAAGAAAAGTAAAGATACGAAAAGAAAAGGGGGTACCGAAAATACGACGTTGAGATTCGGTGAAAGAGCTCCAGAAAAGGAGGTGTATGAAATAGTAACTGTCAGCGTGTAGGCCAAAGTTGATGGCACATTGTCGTATTAAGCCGGTGGTAATTTGTCTGGTCTTCTTTCAACCACCCACATCCAACAACAACGACTCTGCTCGTTCGACGACCTCGCCTGGCCTTCGATTCGACAAAGTTCCTCCTCCTCTTCTTCCTCTTTCTGCTGTCTTGAAGAAGTGAAAGAAAAATGAGAGAGACAGAAGGAAAGAAAGAAAGAAAGAGAGAGAGAGAGAGAGAGAGAGAAGAGATTCCATATCCACGACGACATAGGTACATACATACATATCCAGAAGGTGTACCTGGCTGAGAAAAAGAGAGAAAAAGGACCGGCCCTATAATCGAGAGAGAAAGAGAGAGAGAGAGAGAAAGGGTGACGGAGAACCGATAAGACCACGTATAAATTCCCCGAGAGAAGCGACCGCGAGCTCCTCCAACTTCCTATCTCCGTATCTTTCCGAAAGAGTATGGTAAGTGCGCGTCCGAAAAGAAAATGAGTTTACCTCGGTGCGAACTTCTTCTTCCGCCATCTACGACGACAAGAATTATCGAGTATGGCGTCCCAATCGCTTCGAACTACCATCGAGTTTATTGCCGTGTAAAATTAATGATCTTTTATTTCCGATAGGGAATGTCACTTTTAGAGTAACATCACAAATAAGAAAGGCATACGATTCTCATGATAAATTTAAACTAACGAATTTGAAAAGGAGAAAGAAGAAGAAAAGAATATCTTTTCCTGGCAATCGGTCAACGTCCAACGGATCATTGTAATTTCCTTAGCGAATAAACTGTAAAATTTATGTCGAATGAGAATAGCTTTATCTTTAACAAAGACTTAAATATTACAGGATACAGTAGATTTCTCCTACCGAAGGGAAGAGAAATAAAAAAGGAAAGGGGGGACAGAAGAAGAAGAAGAAGAAGAAGAAGAAGAAGAAGAAAGAGAGGCGCACGTCGGCACACGCGCGTGTATATGCAAACGCACCGCATGGGGCGACGAGACGGCCGACAGTGTACACGAAGAAGAAAGAAAGAAAGAAAGAAAGAAAGAAGGAAGGAAAGAAAGAAAGAAAGAAATAAAGAAAGAAGGAAAGAGACAGTCAAAGGGGACGAAGAAGGAGAGAGACGAGATTTCTTTGTCTTTCTCTCTCGGGCTTACGAAGAAAGAAGAAGCACAAGTAAAAGAAAAGAAGAAGAAGAAGAAGAAGAAGGGGTGTAGGGACTTCTGATTCTAATTACCTCGAGTTACGAGCGGACAACCGGCTGATCCGCTGTGGTCCATGGAGGTTTTCTTGCGCGCACGCCGTAACTTTGCTCTCCATAGCGTATAGACCACGTACGGGCGTAATGGCCCTGGTCGACCAGCCGATACGGTACGGGATACGATACGATGGTGGAGAGAGGGGAGAAACGGGGTGAATAAGAGAGAAAAAAGGAAAGAGAGAGAAGGACGACAATGATGATGATGATGATGATGATGATTATAATGATGATACTGGTGTAAGAGCCAAAGAGTTACCGAACGAACCAAGATTCGAGATGAAGGACCTCTCGAACCTACTCTAATCGCGACTGACGAATTACGATCTTGTTCGACGAATAATAGACTTCTCTCTCTCTCTCTCTCTCTCTCTCTCTCTCTCTCTTCTACGTTTCTACCCTTTCTAAAGGACTTAAATACTATAGCATTGGATAATTGCGGTTATTAATACGAAGCGTAATATCTCGGAATCGTTTAAAAGAGAAAAAGAAAAATAAAAAAAATGGCAGTAAATCGTCAATAATTAAAAGAAATTTGTATAATATTATTTCGACGATCTCTATGAATCCATAAGAATCTTTATTTACATTTCATTTGTCCTTTTGAAAAAGTAATTAATAAAGTAAAGATATTTAAGTACGATGTCTTTTCGCTGTTCTTCTATTTTACATTATCTCTTATATCCGTTCCACCCTTTTGACACTATGTGCGAAACGAGTATCTCACTTTCTTTTTCCTTCTACCTTGAAAGTAAAACACAGAGTCGTTTCGCTTTAACGCCCAAGCATACCGGCCCTCGAGTAATTGCCTCGTTTTCTATGGCCAAGAAGTTATTAAAAGGAAGGCCAAGAGAGAAAGAAAAGAAGTGTGCTCGCATGGAAATCAATTTTCTTCGAGATGAACGAGATAAAATTCATGATTGTAGAATCGATTGTGATTAAAGAATGAGAGAGAGAGAGGAGAGGAAAAGTGAACAAGAGAAATCTCCATGTTCTATCGTAAACACCTTCGTTGTCACTCTCGAGAAATACATAGGTACACATTCACGCACAGACATATATATATATATATATATATATATATATATATATATATATCGTTTGTCAATGTTCAAACTCTTAAAAACTCTCGAAAGAAACTTGCTCTGCGTGCTAACCGGTTTATCATAATTTAACGATACTCGTTATTAAATCAATACCTCGTTATAGAACACTCCGGGCCAAGGAAAAGGGTTGCGAAAATGCGTCTAGCTCGAGATAAGTAATTTTCTTCTTCTTCTTCTTTCTTTCTCCCCCCCCTCTCTCTCTCTGTCCTTTTTTTCGATTTATTTCTTCGCGAAACACGCGATGATTCGACTTCAAGAATGGTAATTAATAACTTGATAACATTGATTAAGAAAGATAGAAAAAGAAAGAGAGAGAGACGGGTTTCTAAATATAGATCAACTAAATCTTCTGTATTATTTTTTTTCTTTCGATTGGATGGACTCGTAGAAAATCATAAATTAAATTATTTTCAGTTTTAAATCTGAAATCTAAAAATGAGAAAATCGTGAGGATGACTTCTCGCTGGTTTCACATAGTATATCTTTAAATCCGTACCATTCTCGAAGGTATATCGAAGCACGCGTGGCAAATCGTTCGAGTCCTTGCGATAAATCACCAAGGAATTCCGAGGAAGCCCGATGCGAGGAGTAGATATATGTATATGTCGTCGTCCTTCGCAACTATGCGAGGATTATCCGATATCAAGATCGATAAAGTATCGATGACCCTTACGTTTGCCTTCTTTCATTTTGAAAAATCATTGATCTTCCTTTCTTCTCGACAGGTGTTTACGATCTTCTCATTTCTATTTTTTTTTCTTTCACTCACTCTCTCTCTCTTTCTTTCTCACACTTCTGTGTCAGAATACGATATCTCGAAAGGACCGATAGAAAGGAGACTGAGCACGAATCTATTATCGTACAAACGACTAACGAAGAAACGAAGAAAAGGAAAAGGACAACGGCGATGACGTTGCGATCTCGGAGACACGAGAGAGGCGTTTCGTTTTCTACGGGGGGTAGAACACGTTTGGTGAAGCATCTTCTTCGACCACGACCTCAAACCGTTATGCGATAGAATGTATGTATATACGAATGGTTTGTTTGGTTACATAACTCTTCTCTGTCTCCTCCTTCCCCCCGTTTTCCGTCAAAATACATTATCAACCGACATAACGATTTACGAACGGATGCTCGATTACGATACGACTACGTCAAATCGTTTCGTTACGTCAAAATCGTTTGTTTCTGAGCGAAAAAAAAAATGAAAAAAAAAGAAAAGAAATTTACAGAAGAAAGAAAAGAAAAGAAAAGGACAAAAACCCACTCGTGCAAAAATTCAAATGCATTGAATTTTTTATAATTAATCATACGAGGCGAAACTTTGTCTTTTGTCACTGTACGATCTGCTTCAATTTTGTCAGCAACGATTAACTATCTTTCGGCCTTAATCTGCCACATTGTTAAGTTAATTCAAAAGACGAGAGATAAAATCGCTATGTTTTTGACATTCAACGAGGAAGGTATTCTTCTACCTCCGCAAGGTGGAAGAGGCGAAAAGATAATGGACCATCGAATGGATCAAAATCCTCTTTCAGATAGTAAAACTTCGTGGAAGGACCAAGGATCCTTTTTTACATAAGCAACGCCTTCCGAAAGATCCTTAATTGTAGATAAATAACGAGAAACGCGTGCACGGCGACGTTGGATGATCTTGTGAATGAAATTAAGCGACGAGTTGAAAGAGTGAGAAAGAGAGAGAGAGAGAGAGAGAGAGAGAGAAAGTGTCGAGCAGATTCTTTTTCGTCGAGAGAGATAAGAGAGTTTATCCTGACTGTCCATCCTACTTCGAAGGCACCTTTGTATGCTACACCATGATAATTATGCAGATAAGAATATAAAATTTAAGAATCAAGCTACCGGTCTTTTCCTTCTCCTTTGACGTTCTCCATTAAACTAATTCGATGACCATTGTGTACCTCGTCTACCAATGACAAATATTTTATTTACCAGATCTGTGCTATTCCCCGATCTAAAAAAAAAAAAAAGAAAAGGAAAGAAAGAAAAAGAAAAGAAAAAGAAATTAAGAAAAAAAAGGAATAAAAAAGAGAGAGAAAGAAGAGAAAAGAAAAGGAAAGGAAAAAAGCAAGGAAGGTATCCCAACCTGAAATATATGTGTAACGATGTAATTTTCATCCGAACCGAGGAACCTCTTTACTATCTACGTCAAACCGTTTATCATATCGGAATAAAAGAATAATAAGAAGAAGAGTTCAACGTTGACGTCGTCCAAGGCGCGTAATACGAAAGAAAGAGTATGACGCGACGCATTCCAAGGCTCGGTAGTCGAAGCAGTTCTCTGACTCTTCGCTATGTAAGAGTAAGAAAGAGAATAAGAAGAGATGAAGAAGGATCCAGCATCCTCGCTTTCCTCTTTTCGTTCCTCTCTCTCTCTCGTTCCTTTGCTCCGTCGAAAAAGCCATCCTTCCACGTCGAAGCGTCTCGAAATCCTTCTCGACGCGTTCCGAACTTACGTATAAGTTCGTAAGTTGATATATGTATATATGTATGTATGTATACATGTATGTACGTGTGCGAAAAAGTGAGGGACGGAGAGAAGGTAGATACGGAAGAGAAGAATTATCTGGTATCTTTCCTTCAGCTCGTCCTCTCGTCTTTCGAAGCTCTCGTCAGAGAGAGAGAGAGAGAGAGAGAGAGAGAGAGAGAGAGAGAGAGAGAGAGAGAGAGAGTATCTGACGGAGACTTCGTCGGCAGGGTCGTCGCCAAGAAGAGAGTAGCACACTCGTGTTTCGACGTAGGTGACGCCTCGAACGTATCTCGAACGTCAAGTTTCGATCCGCGAAACGAAGTTTACTCTAGAGAGGTATCGGTCGATGCCTAAAAGGGAGAGGACTCTCGTCGCCTAACGAGAAGAAACTTTCCTTCTGATACGAACGACAACGACATTTTCGAGATGTCGTCTCTCACCAGAGAAACTTCTACTTGCGAGAGCAAATTAGCTACACGAGAAGGAAGAAACGTACCTTTCGACGATACGTTTCTTTTCGATATTCGCGCCTTCATTCTCCCATTTCTCTTTCTTCCCATGTCTTACTACCCCTTACGAGATATTAATCTTTGGTTCTCGTTAAATTTCTACTAGTTTTAACGATCAGATCGAAGTGAATTCCAAAACTAAAGAAGTCTTGTCAAAATCGTATCACTCAGTAGAGTATTATTCCAAAGACGCATCTTTCATTATTTTATATGACAAATTGTAAAATAATACGCGTTAGATCCGCATTAAAAGGAAAAAAAAAAGAAAGAGATTATTTTCAAAACTGTATAAATTAATCGTAAAAGAAAAAATCATCGAATCTTATACGATTAATTATTACCTTAAATATCATTCAATTCTCACGTAGCAATAAAACTCATATTCATAAAGCAATAATAAAGAGGAATTAATGACTTAAGTATTTAAAAATTATCACCTACCATAAACTATACGATGTTTGAATGAGACTCAAAGAAGAATTATACTCGTTACGATCATTCACGATTTTTCTTTTCGACAGCGCTTCGAAAACTAAAATAGAAAATGAAATCTCACATTGAAGGCTCTCGTTTCCATCGAAACGTTTGGAACGACGAGAGTGCATCTTTTCCTTCTTCTTCTTCTTGTTCTTCTTCTTCTTCTTCTTCTTCTATTTCTTCTTCTTCTTTGAGAGGAAGAAACGGTTACGAATTTAGCCGCGTCACGATCCGCGCTCGCGCATTTACCGCGCTTCAAAAGATTTATCGTCGTCGCGCGTGCGTCCGAGCGCTGGATTCCTTCGGAATCTCTCTCTCTCTCTCTCTCTGTCTCTCTATCTCTCTCTTTCTCTCTCCCACCCTCTCTCGAAACATAGATAATTATCTTAGGAGAGTCCTATAGCGTGCTTTATGCTGGAACGCGTTTCTTGCTCGAAAGCAGCTCTCCACGGATGCCATTATTCCGTGCTCGCGCGTTTCCTACGACGATTCGTTGCTTTTGCATGTGAATACCGAGAAGAGGAGAAGGAGGAGAAGAAGAAGAAGAAGAAGGAGAAGGAGAAGATGGGCGAAGAAGGGAGAGGTATACAGTCCTTCTATCTTTTTCCCTAACTTCTTCCTCTTCTTCTCTTTTCTTTCTCGGGGTGCGTCCAAGTACATATACCGACTATTCGCGTAATAAAGCGAAATCCCACGCTTACGACAAACCTTTTGCTCAACTATGAATAGTCGACGAAGCGATATTAAATGTTGACGGCTACTTGAATAAAAAAGAGACATCTGCTATGTTATTATACAAGAAAACTTTGTAGACTTTAAATATACAGACATACATACATACGTACATGTATATATATATGTTTTAAATTCTATTATATTACATGTATTTACTTCACTATCCGAAGAACAATGTTTAAAAAAAAATGATTCGTTCATTTCGACGATTAACATTCACTGTTATCACAAATTTCTTACTTATCTACATCGATAGATTAGATAAATGAATTGTTTCAAAATGCAAGGTCTCGTGTTACCCCCGCCTCTTCCAAATTCCCGTTAACTTCCGTAAATCCAACAACGAGATCACAATCGCTAAGAGAAGTCAAAGCTAAGGGCGCCTCGTGACAGAGGAGAGAACCTTCTCTTTCCTTTGTTATGCTTTAACAAAATTACCGGTTCCAGTCCATCAAAAGGAAAGGGAAACGTTGAATGGTTGTGTAGAAGGAAGAAGAAGAAGAAGAAGAAGAAGAAGAAGAAGAAGAAGAGAAAGAGAAAAAGAGAAAAAGAGAAAAAGAAAGAGAGAGATAGAGACAGACAAACAGAGAGAGAGAGAGAGAAAAAGAAAGATAGAAATAGATAGAGTAAGAGAAAGAGAGGGCAGAGGCGCCTAAACGGATCCTTGAATTATTGCGTACCGACTTAGCTAGAATATCTCCTTCATCATCCCTTCTCGTATGGGGAGAGAACGTTAACCATAACGAAGTCTTAAGAATAAGAGAAAGAGAGAAAGACTCTCTTGGTGCTCTGACGGACGGACGTAGTTAATAATTCGTCCTGAGCTCTCGTGTAACCGCGAGTTGCTGCCGGTGGATGTTGCCTTCGTGCCCGGAAATTCAAGAGAAGCTTCGTGAAGATGGAAAAAAGGTAGGAGCCTCGATCGTATCTCTCGAAGAAACGTTAACGGGATACCCTCTTACCCTCTTATTCTTTTCTCTCATAGTTACCAAGGAAAGAAGGAAGATACACGTAGAATTTCAAATTCGACTATTTCCGCGTACCTGAGAGAGGACTATTTCATCTTTTACGATTCTACAAATAATTTAAAGTAATTAGTTGCATTGTGTTGCCTTCATTCATATTGTAATAATTAAAATCTTCAACTTTCTCCTTCTCGAACTTTTAAAACTTTCTTTGACGCAGAAACATATATATACAGTAATAATAAAATATTTTTATGAATTCCGATCATTCGAATAATAAAATCTAATAGACGATCTTTAATTATCTGTAAAAAGAAAAAAATGATCGTATACGATCGATATCGTTAAATCGTTCATCCGTCCATATTAGAAAGGTAAAAAGAAAAGAAAAGAAAAGGAACGTTTCGAATCGAACGTAAACGCAAACGCATTTCTTCTTCCGCGGTGTATAACGTTACTCGGAGAGTTAATAAAGCTCGAGGTCGAGGCCTGGACCGTGGTTCTCCTCTTCATCTTCGTCTCCTACCTCATCTCCATGTATTCTCCACCCCTTCTTTCTTTCATCTACCAAGACCGACCACAATATTCGTCCTCCTCGCATCCCTTTCGTCTCTCTCTCTCTCTTTTTCTCTCTTACTTACTTCTTTCTCTCTTTCTCTTACGATTCTACGAAGAGAGACCGCAGACATCGCAGTCCGGACACCCGCAAATTATTTTCTCTCGAAACTCGTCCGTAGGTATCCAGTACCATCAACGTCCTTTCAAACCCTTCTTTCTCTTTCTCTTTCTTTCTCTTTCTTTCTCTTTCTTTCTCTCTTTCTCTCTCTCTCTCTCTCTCTCTCTCTCTCTTTGTCTCTCTTTCTCTGTTTCTTCCTTCTCGCCCTCACCCATTCTTCTTCCTGATTTGACCCAGAGTGCTTGCTCGTCCTCCCTTAAAAACCTTCTCTCTTTCTTCTTCTACTAATGACTAATTTCTTTCGTGCTACCACACACAAGGTATATTACTGTTAAAAATAACTTAATATCGTCCTCTGGGTATTATTGAAAGCGATTAGCCCGAGTATTTTTATATACGAAGGAATATTTCAATTATAAATTAATTGATCTGGGTAATTTAATCGCGAACAAATTCGTTAAGCTAATTGAGAATACTTTTCAACGTTTTTTTAAAAGAAAGTGAGAACGAGGGACGAAAACGAGAAAGAGAGAGAGAGAGAGAGAGAGGGAGAGAGAGAGAGAGAGGAAAGAAAAGGAAAGAAAAAAGAGGAAAAAAGAAATAAAGAGCACGGTGGATCGTACGCTTGGCGCCAGAAAGCCGGCCATTCTCCGGAGAAACGGAAAACGATTTCGTGAAGCCTCTTTCGCTCAACATATTCGTCGATGCCCGAATACCGGTTATCGTCTTTTAAAGCCGAAGGATATACGTGCTCGCATTCCTTCTTCTTATTCTTTCTTTCGAACGCAACAAAGTTGCAAGGAGAAGAATTGTCGAGGAAGAACGAAGTAACACCCGAGGGCCTACTTTGAAAGTCTTTTGCACGTGAACGAGAAGAAACTCTATCCTTTCTCTCTCTCTCTCTCTCCTTTCTTTTTGTATCTTTCTTTTTCTTTCCTTGCTTTCTGCTTTTCTTCATCCTTCTTTCTACCCTGTTTCCTGGTGGCATAATGATGAAAGTCTACTATTATGAAGTATGATAGCGATGTCGTAATGACAAGCTCGTTCACCATCATCAACACGCTATTCCACTGCTCGTTTGCCATCTTAAGATGTTAGCTCATTACATAAAAACCGATAACTATTACGTAAAATAATTTTTAATAAATGATAATACGTTCGAACAATTCTCGAATGAATTTAATCAATTTTCAAAAAAGTAAAGGGGTGTAAAAAGAATAAAAAAAAAAGCGATAATATTAATTCGTTGGACAAAAAGATATCTGATGACTTTCAAATGGGATCGTTTCCATCGTTTATCGAAACTGTGAACGACAGATGAATAGTCAAGCCGAGTTAACAGAATCTTCTTCCGATATTTCTGGACCTGCTCTCTATCTTTACTCCTTCGAGTACGCGGACCTATATGGAGAAGAATTTTTTCTTCTTTCTCTCTTACAAACGAGCTGACTCTACCTGAACGTAATGAAGAACGCGCTCTATCGTTTGAGGGACACCAACACGAGATACAGTGCGGCACCATTTCGATTAATTGCCCTGTCATTGTTTTATCTTTAACACCGTGTTCGGATAGGCATCTTAAATGGCACGCGATATATGTTGTATGGTACCTATACATACTCGTACTACGCACTAACACGCGTAATACCGTTTACACGTTCGAACCATCCTTTCCTTACTTTCATTTATCTTTTTTCTTCGATTAATCCTTTCGTTCGAATCGTCGATTCGGTCTTCTTAAATTCTTAAAAGAAAAATGAATCGAATACGTTTCAAAGATACATCGGTATTGTTTACTTTCAATATCATAGAAAACATTTCTACGAGCTGACTTAAGTATTATCTCTTACTATTTTTCAACGCTATCCTTTTTATCAAATTTGTCAACGAGGAACACCGATCGATTAAATTCAATTGATATGAAAAATAAAATAAAAATGGAAACAATAAATCTTCATCGTCGAGAGTCAATGGACTCATAAAATAAGACTTTAAAGATTGGCTGATATATCGGCTAAGAACGTAAAGAGATTATTAATAACTTGATCATCGATCAAAAGGCCGGCGTGCGCGAGTGCGCGCGCAATAAAACGTCGATATATTTCATAAGTTTTTATCGGCGCCTCTCATCTGCCTCGGTAAAAGAAAGTTGCATGAGAGATAAGTGGTGTCGAGAATCTGGAATCCCCGAATGCCTCGAGGTTACGAAACACTTTGCACGCGTACGGTGAGCGCTTTTTGTCGAACGCCCGGCATGCGTGCTCGCGCGCCGAATAACTATCCGTGAGCGTAAGTACACGTGAATGTGTGTGCGCACGCGCGTTCAGGACCGAGATCGTATAGTCTGACCAACGGTAGCGACTAATGAAGGAACCGACTTCCATCACGAAGATCATTATCGTGTATACCTACGTATGTATATTTTAAACTCAAATATTTTCTGTTTTAATAGAAGAAGGAAGCAAAAAGAAAGGAAAAGAAAAAGAAGAAAATTTTCTACCTCCAAAGTGCAATTACTAAATTACCGTCGAAAATAATTGTCCGTCAGAATTGTTCCTTTCGAAAGATCATCGAGTCAGTTCTTTGAAAAGAATCATTCGTTCTACTCGTTCGAAATATTTTCAAAAGCTCGATAAAAGCTTCCTTAAGGTCATTTGCTTTCGTTTGCATGTTTTAACGATACCTCGGCGATTTTTCTTTTTCTTTTCTTTTCTTTCCTTCTCTCTTTTTTTTTTTTTTTCGACAAATACAACGACCGAAAGAGATCATTAAAATTTCCAAGTACATGTTCGAATAGAAGGGAACTTGTTAAAGCTGTTTCATTAGCGATGGAATTACTCGCATTTCGAGTTAAACGAACAGATATCGATAGGGGCCGAGTATTTCCGATTTTCACACCTGATTCCATAAAAGGAACGTTTCGATTATATGAGGTCGATTGATTTCTCAGCTGGCGAGTCGTGGTACGCAAGATCGAAAGACGCGAAACGATAGATCGTTTTCTTCGCCACGACGTACGAACTAAAGAAAGGCAATCGTTATCGAAATGATCGAAGACTCGAATGCACTTTGATATTAACAACTTGAAAGAGAGGACGACGGCTTAAACGTTCTTTACTTTTGCTTTCCTTTATCCAACGCCATCGGCCTTTAAAATCGCGCGCCCTCCGGTATACGTGTACGCATATATACAATATATATATATATATATATATATATATATATATTACTTATAAATATATATGTATATGTATGTATAAGTTAAACGCATTAAAAAGAGAGAATTAGATAGTCACATTTAGTTTATAAACCGACAGGAACGACTTCGCGGGGTTACGGGGCGAAACAAACGGCATTTTTGCGCAAGATTTTTCCTTCGATCGGTAGAATCGGATCGACTAACAGTTGTAAGCAACGACTAAACAGACGTGTCTGCTTGAAGGCGGTTCTCTTACGCGGCAGAACTCGCACTCACAGCTTTACAAGCCCGACTCGCTTTCGCCTCTCTTCGAGATCGAGAGATGGATAAATTTATCGTCTAACGACCTCCGTGTTGCACCGATCGTTTTCTACGCCAGGTTCAACTTTACTTCAACAAAGTGCGAACGATCGATAATGATTGATTAATCGGAGAAAACGTGAAAACGCTTTTTATTATTATTATTATTATTATTATCATTATTATTACCATCATCATTATTATTATTATTATTAGTAGTAGTAGTAGTAGTAGTAGTAGTACTAGTAGTAGTATAAAAGCTTTAATCGGTGTATTTATAATTTCCAAAAAAACTTCTGTTATTTTTATCCAATCCAAATGAAATATGGCAATAATTGCTCTTTATGACTGAACAGAAAATTTAAGCTACTTAACTTGCGGAAATATTAGCTATTAAGCAAACTGCAAGGCTTTAAATGAATGAAAGAAAGAGAGAGAGAAAAGGAGGAAAGGTCAATATATAATCACAATGTAAAGTACAAAGCAAGAAAGAGAGAGAAAGAGAGAGAGAGAGAGAGAGAGAGAGAGAGAGAGAGAGAGAAAGAGGAAAGGAAATTGTAAAATTGATTACACTAGAAATACATTAATTGAGTGATTTGTAATTGTGACTTGTGATCTGTGTTCTGTGTTTCTTGTTCTGTGTAGCACGTTTATTTTTTAACGTAGATAATAATCCACCGATTAAATGCTTATCGTTTTAATGATCGATCTTATCGTCGTCTCTTTCATATAGATATATATTTTTAATACCATGCAATTGAATATGAATTTCTATCTGATTGCGTTTACAATATGAAATAATTAAAATTTTCGATTCGAAAAGGCAATAGAACATAAGGAACGTTGCATCTATCGTTTTCATTGGTGCTGCCGCGTTGCGACCGGGAGCACTCGACGGCGTTAATGGCCGATCGTGAGCACCGATAATAACAATAGCCGTGAGTTACAATATAGGCGCAGCCGCATACGTAATGCGCCCGCTCTTTACGGATCTTCGCTCGATACGCGCGAAATTTACGATCGCCTTTACGATGTGTCTTTTGCAAAATTTATAAACGATGTTTCCCGATAGCATACCTTCCAATATATATTCCGATGTATATTACTATACGAATATAGCAATATACATTTTATACGGATCTACGTAGAACATAGTTAAATACAATATACTTTTATAACAAACGATTTCATTCGAGAATAAACGAGAGGCGTAACACGGAACCGATCTTATTAACGAGATTAATGAAAATAATTTAGAAGAGCCTTCCTGATTAGTATCACTTCGTCGTTCCTTACTCGAGATGATTAATATCGTAATAACGATAATCTTAATTAATAATTCCTAATCGATTATAAAAGGAACGTCTTCCACTTTATCGTGGCTCCTTGGTAATTAAGTTAAGGCAATAAGACCCACCGTTCGTCTTTCGAGCAGAAGCTAAGAAGAGAAAGATCATGAAGGAGCGAGAGAGGACGATGCATTGCAAGGAACTCTAGGAAGACGAGGGTGAGGGAGTGCGGAATGGTAAAAGAGGTAAAAGGGAGAGGAAAGAGGAGATAGATGATGATGGCCGATGGCGAAAGGAAAGGTGAAAGAGGAGGATTGGGAGAAGGAGAAGAAGTACGCTGGGGGTCCGGACCCTCCCGCGGCGAGAAGCTATCGAAGGTACAAGCATTTTTCACGTAATAACCCGTAACGCCTAGAGAAACGATTGATCGATTGCCCGACTCACGATTTTGCCTCTAAAGAGATTCCACGTGTAGCTTTTCTACGTCATCGAGACGTCGAAAGGATCCTATACTCGAAGACGCCAATATCGATTCCAAGCTGGTTCCCAGCGTGAAAATCATCCTTTAAGATCGTTCGGCGAATGATTCGTTGAAATCTTCATGAACGATAAAAAATTATTAAACTAATTGCCCCAGTATATTATCATTTTTTAAATCGATTTTAAACCGATTCCCACATCGATTCCTATTCTGTCACAAGTATCGATTCGATCGCAATGATTTTAATGTTATTCTACGTTATTTCAATTTACTTAAATTTACACATTGACGAATGTTCCTTCGATCTCAGTTCAGTCAGCTAATGCAAATTACAGTGAGGGAACTTGGATCGAATTGAAACATGCGAATCGATCTTTATCCGAACGTTCCAACATGAAATTAGAAAAAATTATTTAAAAAAAGTCCTTGGGGTTACCTCCCAATTTTACTCTTTTTCTTTTCTATTTCAAATCTAAAATCTAGAGAAAGTGAAAAAGAGGGAGAACACGTAATATCCAGTGTCTTTATGGGGAGATAAGTGGTCGGAGCGCTAATGTTCACTGACCATTAAAGAGCCGTACTATAATCTAGCTATGTTTAGAGTCGAGCGGAAAGTAGCCGAGACGAGGATTTTCCAAGCGTAATTGTTATCTTCTCGGAAAGGTTTCAGTACCGATAATTATTCTATCGCTGCTTTTACGACTTTACACGCGTGCAACAGTCTACCATACATATACATATACACTCGCGCACACGTACGCACGCATGTACACCTGTGTACTCGAAACGAAAGGCGATTGGTGTCAGACGTTTACCAGTGTATCGTGTCTACTGAAAAATGGAAACGATATTGCGATGCTGAGATTAATTCGAGATATATATTCTCTCCCTCTCTCTCTCTCTCTCTCTCTCTCTCTCTCTCTCTCTCTCTCTGTCTCTCTCTTTCTCCGTCTAATTTGTTCCTCGCTGTCGGCAATTATAATGGGCATGACTAGTCGTACGACACAAAAAGTACAGATCGATGTAGTGTGTAAAACGCGTGCACATAAATTCTCATGTACGGCAAAAGAAAAAAAAAGGAAGAAAGAAAAAAAGAAAAAACAAGAAAACACCAACAATTAGGGGATAATCGTCCCGTAAAAAAGAAAACACAGTGATCGCATTCCTTCGAAGAGAGAAAAGATTTGAATAAAAAACAAAAAAACAAACAAAAAAGAAATGCATTTTATCTAATAGTACAAATGTGTTGCGCGCGATAAGTTTAATAATTAAACGTACTTGCCTCTGATAACTGTTATTTTGATAATCGTGAAATATTTCATCTTGTATCTCTCCATTATAGATCAGACTATTGTCAACAATTTATAATATTACTCTTTGTTTTATATTCACCGACAAACTTTTATCTATTATCTGTTAAAAATGAATTGACTTTCTCAGATTCGACGTTTTCGAGGAACGTACCACGGTATCGTCGAGGAATCGACGTAGGAACTGTGCTCGAGTTCGAACTCGAGAGATAAAGAGGATTTTACTGCGCATACGCGAAAGAAGAGAGAAAGAAAGAAAGAGGAACAGAGAGAGTTCAGCTGACTGAATCGAGAGAGAGAGAAGAAAATGATGGACCGATAAAATCGATAAAATAAAAAGAAAAATAAAATAGAAAATGATTTTGCGAAAGCATTCCAATTTTTTTTTTAATTCGCAGGATAGCGATACAGGTAAGTACTGATTTCATTCGGTACATCCGTTCGAACGATAAAGCGAAACAAATCGAAATTCACCAGTCACTCGTCGACCTTGTTAAAGAATCGTTCCTGTTGTTGTTGCTGGTGCACCGTTAACCGATCGTTCCTTTATTGTACCTTAGTAGAATCGCGTGGGCGAACTTAATCCGCGGAACCGAACGCAGCAGGATCACGAATCGGCCAATTAGTCATCGATCCTGTCGTAGCTCGATCGAGATTCCAATACTTTGCCCTTTCACCTTTTACCTTAACGATCATATTAACCTCCTTTCGATCGTTGCATAAAAGCTCTCACTCGTGAATAAAAATATCGATTTTAAACATTAACACGAATAAAAGTTCTTTCCGAAATAAATAAATAAATAAATAAATAAATAAATAAATAAATAAATAAATTATCCTAGTCGTTCGTACCCTTCCACATAAATCATTCAAAATGATCAAAGAGTCGTGATAAAAGTCGCGAATGACGACGTCTCGTAAAAAAAATTTTCAAACCGACATCTGGAAAGCTCGTAAATTTTTTTTACAAAACATCCTATGCATAAATATATTCTTAAGATATTCATTTTACGATTGAGACTGACCGACTTTAATTCTTGCTTTTAACGATGAGGACAAGAACCGAATGAAAAAAAATACATTATCACTTTCACTATTTGTTGTGCTATAAATCAGGATAGTACATTGAACGATGTGATATCTATTAAAATTCAATCCTGGTTCTTAAGGATTTTACTATATATGTATATAGTAGGACGAATCCAGGAGAGGACGAGTCTTAAAAATTTTTATCTTTCCATGTAGGCGAACTTGCTCTAATTAAAGCAAATCAGTAGTGGTTGTTGCGATCGGATTCACGAATATGTATGTAGTACCTGCATATACAAACAAGAGAAAAGTACTCACGTGGCTTCGATCAGCTTCGTTGCTCTCACCTACCTACTGGCTTACATGACAGACACGCTCCGTTGGCACACATTAATATACGACATACCTTTTCCTTCTCTCTCTCTCTCTCTCTCTCTCTCTCTTTCTTCATCAATCTGTATATGTATATCTACTAGTTACCAATCTATTCATCTATCTATCTCTACGGAAACTCTCTGATCGCTCGAGTATAAGAGTAGAAACAGGACAGACAGAGAGCTTTACTAATTGCATCAACATACCGATTCGCTATGTCGAACTGCACCTGCGACTATTACATTCGTACTATTACTACTGGATGTCCTTCTTTTTCTCCCACTCTTTAAAGTCTTTTCTTTTCTGTTAACGATCTCCGATATCTCCCTTAACGAATATGTTATTAAGTTAGTAATAATTCAACATTGTATCGCGTTTAAAAGGAAAATTATTAAGGATGTATTAAAGGTACCTTACCAAACGGATTAACTTTCGAATACGAACGAGTAATTAATTTTGTCGCGAAAAAATCTATGGTGTTATAAATGATCGAACTCGTATAAATCTATGTTTTTCTAACAGATAGATATATGACTTCATATTAAATATGTTTCTTTTTTTTATTTTTCTTTCGTCATCGTTCGGTAGCTCAAACGAGTTGTATTCTTTTCGATCAAAGCCGATCGTAATAATCATCGAACTTTCTTACTTTTCCTCTTCCTCTCTTTCCATCGAGCACACTCAACCATGTCCCTCTCTTGTCCTCCTTACCCTGCCATGCTTGGTTGCAATTACCGATAGGATCGCGTCGCGCTGTGCGGTGCACGTTCGTCCGTCCACGACGACAAGCGCTCGGCTGTATCGTCCCAGAAATCACGATGAGAAAGAAGAAAAAGGGAAAGAAAGAGAGGGGGAAAAAGAGAGAAAGAGAGAGAGAAAGAGAAAGAAAGGAGCCTCCCTTTTACCGGAGTACGCAGATTCTATAGGTACGTACAACTCCGCTCTATTTGGAAAGCAAACCAAAAAGAACTTTATTCCTGATTACAGTTCAGTCTAACGGTCGATTTACGTTTACGTTTTGTCCTTTCTAATCGCTCTAGAAATTAGAACTTGCTCTAATGATAAAAACTTTATGTACCTACATTTAACCCGATTCTACTGTACGATACTTCGGTCGAAAAAATAAACACGATAGATGCACATGTTGTACAGGCGAAACAAAAAGAAAAGAATGAGAAAAAGAATTAAAGAGAAAAGATTGTAAATCGTTTATTAGAAAAAAAGTCGAGGAGAGTCGAACGTCCTGTTTAGATTAAAATTATTTTCAAGCTACTCGGATATATATTGACGACGTTTTTAAAACATCGTGACAGTATCAATTTTGTTTTTTATTATAAAATAAAAAGGATCGATATATACATATATTTATATCTATTCAAGATCAAAGTTAGAAAAACTCAGTTAGATATTACGTTCATCCTATCACCTTCTCCTTCTCGAGGAAGATAAAGAAAGAAAGAAAGATGGTCCAACCGCAATTACCGATAGGATCGGCATCGTACTGTGCGATGCACGTTCCGTCCGTCCGCGCAACGATGCTCGCTATATCGGTCGAAGAATCACGACGAAGGCAAAGGCATATATAAAACCTTCCCCGTTTCTGGAGGAAAAGGCTCGTATGGCCGGTTTACCAACGTGAAAAAAGAAACAGTATCCTTCGCCTCGTTTGGACCAGATTAGAAACGAGAGACTCGAAGAAAGAGAGAAAGAGAGAGAAAGAGAGAGACAGGATTCAACTACTCTCGCAGTAAATTGAATTAATCAAGCTTTTCATTGGAATTGCACTGTAAAAAACGTTCAACCATTTTCTTCATCGTCGAGTCTAAGACCACGGCACGGCATAGCACAACACAGCACAACACAGCACAGCACAGCACAGCACGGCACGGCATAGCATGTCATAGTAAAGCTATTAAGTATATATACGAACACAACTATTCGAAATTGCTTACTTACGAACGTGTGAAAATGATGAATATTTTATTTTCGAATATAAATGATGGGTGTATTAATTTGACGTAAAAATGCTGATGTAAAGATTCTCATTAATTTAACTGACTAACAAGTTAATGTAAAAACTTTCCAAACGGTAACTTGGTCTCTGTTTCTATTGCGTTACATTTTATATTTACAAATGGAAGTTCCAAGAAAGGAGAAAGAAAGATTGTAAAATAATAAAACGAGGAAAAAAAAGATACGATAAAATAGTCCTAGGGGAAAATTGAAAGGTGCGAATTTCCTCTTAGCGTTTAAAATTCCTCTTTCGCAAGATGGTAAATGCTGTCGACGTCTCTCTCTCTCTTTCTCTCACTCTCTCCCTCTTTCTCGCTAGGTCCTTTCCTGACTGGTACATCGAGTCCCTCCTTCTCCTCTTTCCTCGCGTGGCACACACATCAGAGAATTATGCATCTCAGGTGCATAGGTTCTCGGTAAACCGGAATGCAGATAACTACGGATCCCGTCTCTCTCTCTCTCTCTCTCTCTCTCTCTCTCTCTCTCTCTCTCTGTTTTTCTCTTTCTCTCTCACGCTTTCGTACGTATCCAGTATTTTTTGTTTGCCATCCACGAGCTCTAACGATAAAAAAATTTCTATCTACGGCAAGAGTCAACTCACTCGCTTTCTAAGATTTCGAATTTACGAGAGATACTTGAATAAAGATATCTATGAAGATGAAATAGCTCGAAATGACTGTGATCACTGTCGATCTTGAAAAAGGAAGAGGAAAAGAAGAAGGTTGAGGAGGAGGAGGAGGAGGGGAAGAAAGAGAAAAGGAAAAGGAATATCGAGTCTTCCCTCCGGTTTTAACGGTTCCTCATATTTTTTCTCTTTTCCTTTTTTTCTTCTTCTTCTTCTTTTTCTCTTTTTTTTTTTTCTTTCATTCCCACTCAAAGTTCGATGAACTTCGAAAGCGTGAAAAATGGACGCTACGGATTGGAAAGAGAGATCTGTTCGATGAATCGTAAGACGAAGAAAAAGTCTGATTAGTTCTCGTATTTTTTTTCAATACTTTTCCCTGACTTTTCGAAAGTTCCTTCATTTAATTCGATCGAGACGAGTCGCAGAGAAGAAAAGAAGGAAAGAAAAAGAAAAGAATACAATGAAATAAGTTGTTAAACAAACGTGGATAATGCAGGAGAAGAAAAAAAGCTTTGACGAAAAAGAATGGGACAACGAGTTTTGTCGATTTTTCTTAAGGAAAATCGTAATGTTCAATAAGACGGTCTTATTCATTGCGGAGTGGCAAGATTATGCGGACAGGTGCTCGATCGACGAGAGATTCATTCTGACTCACAACTTCTCGAGAGAAGATACCTACGGAAAGGAGGAGAATAAGGCGAATGAGGATGAGAAGGAGAAGAAGAAGGAGGAGAAAAGGAAAAGGAAAAGGAGGAAGAAGTTAAGGCGATAGATAACTGCCTACATGGATCATACATCACTCGATCGCGCAATGAACGCTGCTTTCGACGGCCGATACGCATGAACCTAAGCTTTTTCTACCTCGTCTTTTCATATTTCCTTTTAACCATGCGTCGAAACGTCCCCGTGGCGTTCCTACGCAGTTAATCGATTCGTCCACTCGACACGACCAACCGGCAAAATCCATCCTTGATTGCAATTATCGAACGATCTCGACTCTCTCGACACTTTGCACGTTACGTTCAAGTTGCACGCCTGAGGAAGGTGCACCGTGCATGCTCGCCTGCATAAAACATAGTTGCAAAGAGTATCCTTACCACGACGTGAACCCATTTCTCCATTATCTTTTACAATAATTTCCTACGAATTTTTTCCATCGGCTTTTTTTGCTTCGTTTCAATTCTACAAAATATAAAATGTATCCTCGACGAATGGATTTAATAAAAATAAATCAAATAATCAAACGAATTTAGCATTCGATGAGATTCACAAAAATATAAATATATCTAACACGTTACAAGGAATATCTAAAGTAAAAGAGAACACTATTTGGTTCGAATCGAAGGGAAATAATCAAACAAATGTCGTCATTGAATTCTCGCGTGTGCCTGCGACCGATGTGCTGCCGTATGATGCTGACACAACAGCTATAACGCACCATGATTTATATTCGCGCCTTATTTCGTTCTGTGAGGGCCACATACGTTCGAATACGTCACTGGTATATACAAAAGAAAAAAAAAACAGAGAGAGAAAGAGAGAGATTAAAAAAAAACATGGGAAGGTATACCAAGCGGAGCACCATCTCTTTCTCTCTTTCTTTTCTCTTCTGATGCTCTGCAAGCTGGTCTTATCGGCACTTCCGTCATCCCCGCGCCTCCACGCGGTCCCAATTAGACGGCTCTAATTGGACGGCGAACGAGCGCACCGTAATAAGGCACCCTTCTCTCTCTCTCTCTCTCTCTCTCTTCCTCTTACTACAACGTTTGTTCCTTCTCTTTCGTACGTACATATCTCAAGATTTAAAAAAAAAAAAAAGAGAGAGAAAAGAAAGATCGTTGTGTGTCGCGTGACACCTTTCCTCGAAAATTCTGTTTCGGATTCGGCTGATTCGTGCACACCATTTTAGCATCCCTTCTCGCTTTTTAACATCCTCCAGAAAAGGCGAAGACGTCTTTCGAAACGAAAGCAACACGGAAGATTCGCGTAGACGGATTTCAACCCCCTCCACCCTCCTTCCGTTTCCGTTATACTCTCTTTTCTCTCATTCTCTCTCTCGTTCTCTCTGCTTATCGTCGTTAGGAGAAAGATGCCGATCTCATTTCGGACTCCGATCTTTTTGGAACTCCATGCACGAACGAAAGGCGACAACGACGACACGTGAGCCGAGAAGACGGTTCGAAGAGATCCAACGCTTCGCGTGTCACGATTCGATCGAGCTCTTCTACTTTTTCTTCTTCTTCTTCTTCTTCTCCTCCTCCTCCTCCTCCTCCTCCTTCTCCTTCTCCTTCTCTCCTTCTTCGGTCTTTCGGTTTGTATTCGTGTCGATCCTATCGCAAGGGAAATCTTGTTCTTTTCGTCGAGAGATAAGTGTGGGAGAAAGGCGACACTGCCAAACGAAAAGATCTTTCGTACGGTACACTTGATGGATTTTTATAAATAAGATCCTGATCAAAATGAGAAATCAGATCTTTGGCGATCTCGGAAAGAGAAAGAGAGAAGAAAATAAAAAGAAACGTAAACGAAAAAAGGAAAAGAGAAACAAAAACGAAAAGAGAAAAGGGGAAAAAGGAAAACGAAAAAAGTATTTCAAAGAAAGTATCTTACTCGGGGTTTTACGTCTTCCTGTTTCGCGGTACATTTCATTTTGACACAGAATTGACAACTTCCTTGGCGAAAGTTCTCTTAGCGTAAGGACGGAACCCGTTGAAAATCGTTTTTCGTCACGGCGAGAACGCCGCCTCTCGCCGATCTCCACGTTGACAAGCGTTTTTTCGGCACTTCAGATAGAGAGAGAAAGAGTAAAAGAGAGAGAGAAAGAGAGAGAGAGAGGAGAGAATGCGGGGAAGGGAAGCAAAGATAGAGAAAGAGAGAGAATGAAGAGGAAGGAGGTAGAGAGAGAGAGAGAGAGAGAGAGAGAACGTCGGTCTTAATGGACCAATCGTCGAAGCAACAGAGAAAAAGAGAGAGAAAGAGAGAGAGTGAGTAAAAGAGGAAAGAGAACGAGGAGGGCCTTTAATACCCAACCGTTCGTTCGTTGGTCGAAATTCTTCTTCTTTTCCCTTCGACCTTCGACGTTACACAAAGAGCCATTTTATAACGGAGTTGGGCAATCCTAGTAGTACGGCAGTGTCACGATTTCCGAGCCGATCTAACGCACGTGGATCCATTTGGGCGGAGTTAGATAGTCCTTACGTAAATGTCTTCGCTTTGTGAGCTTGTACCACGCCTTCTTCAAAATGGTTAAAATGGTGTCGGTGTCTCGTGTTCGATTGCTTTTTGATTATAACTGATTTCATGTTATCGGTCTTCTAAACGTCTTAAAATATCTTCAAATCTCTCTGAAATCGTAATAATACGTATTATTTCAAAATAAAAAGATTTATTCCGTCGTCCCTCACTCTTTACTTTTTTTTATTGATTTTCTATTAGATTTTTATCCAATAATCAAATATTTTATCTGATATCGATCTAAATCGAGACGTTGATTAAAGTAACCGAGAAATTCAAAGGAAATAAAATTAAATCTTAGATTTACGTATGCATGTTCGTTCTATTATGATCTGATTACGACTGACGTACTAAACAGCAGGAATAAAGGTAAAGTATGAATAAAAGGAAAAGTATGAATCGCGGTCAAGCGGGCCAATATGTGTTTTAATATTTGAAATATAAATAGCCTCAATCAAGTGATCAATCAAAAAAGGAGGGTTTCACAATAGATACACAAAGCACGAAGAAGCGAAGGAGAAATTCTTTCAAGCGGAATCGAAGGATGTAGAATGGAACAAGGCGAATCTTCTTTGTCTCTGAGAACGTAGGAATCCCTATCCTTTTTAACCCTCAGACGGTATAATTTAACTTGGCTCCGTGTCATTTCGAAAATCCCCGAAGAACGAACGATTCTACCTTTCTTAAGATACACCTTCTTCAACAGAAGTCCATTTCTATTCCTTCTTCCTATTCATTATTATGTACGAGCAACTATCATCCCTGCGTGCGTGATCCTTTGTCCTAGAAAGGTGGAATGAAGCGATCATTAGCGAAATATTCGGATCATTGCAGAAGATCGTAGCTCGAGGGTTAGCTAAGGTACTACCAAATTTTCGATCTCTTCGTGATCACGAGACGGCATAAAGATAAACAGAGAGTCAGAAAGTAGTGAAATTTGAAAGGTGAGTGTAGCGATCAACCATCAAAAGTGGGTGGTTGATAGCGACACGCGCTCCAACTCGCGCGCATGCGCAGCTTAGGCATGTAGGCGTCTCGTATCCGTTGCCACCACCACTGTCCAGTAATTGCGGACGACTCGCTAAACATGCAACGCCGTTCACGAGCACGCGATCGAGCCTCGAGAGAGCTCCTTTACCTTCCTCTTTTCTCGATCCTCCCGTCTTCGAAGCTTCTTCTTCTTCTTCTCCGAAAGAAGAAGAAGAAGAAGAGAGAAAGAGATGCCTCATAAAAAGAACAAAAAAAAATAAAGAAAAAGGAAAACAAAACTGTGGAAAGAAAGAAGAAAAAACTTACACGCAGAAACACGTACACGCTTGACGCGACGTCGATCGACGTTAGGCCGCGTGGCCTAAGAAAATGATGGCAGCTGCTGAAACGATGCTGTTATTGTTTTTGAGATCGTAATAAAGACGTCCACCTTCCATTACCGTCATCCTTCGCAAACTGAATAACGTGAATGACAACTTATTCGTCTAATACATTATTCCACGCGATTACCTAACGCACTTTCTTAACGTTAACAATTAATTGATTGGATTAACAGAGTGTATCGATATGATCGCGACTGGTGATTAATAACGCATTTATATACGGATTTACGAGCTAGCCGAG
>NC_057695.1:4216668-4252220 GCF_014466175.1 Vespula pensylvanica
TCTTCGTTTTTACCTTCGTTCTCTCTAGGATAAGCGCTATCCCGAACGATGGATCAGTTTCTAGGCTGATGAGTATATTTATCCTTGTTTCTCACCTCCAAGGACGACGGCTAGCCCCGTTATCCTTTTGCTCTTTCTATTCTACTCCCTATTTTTACTTTAATTTTAGAACAACGCTTATACTTTACGATAACGTTTAACAAAATAAATCGTATACTCTTTTTATCGAATATGATAATCTATAAATATTGTATTAAAATTATATAGAAATTATGTGGTCGATATTGTCGTACGTCCTTTATTACGATCCATTATTATCATTTTATTATTCATTTCCTTTCGTGACGAAAAATATTGTAAATTTATTTAAGATAATAAGTATATAAAACGTGCTTTAAGAGAAACCGAGAATATTAAGATAAGTTACGAATGGATCATAACATTCTCCCTACGATCTAGCAAGGTGACATTTAAGAATATTGTACCAAAGATCCGTCCTTCTTCGAACATAGATAAGATGGTTTTTCGCAACGCAACATTCGCTGGATCACCACTCTAAATCTTCCCTCGACGACGACTCAAACGATACTTCACCGTTACGCGTCGTAACGGTCGAGGCTTTCAGAGACGCCTCGCGCACCAACAACTCTGAGAATTTATCGTCCTTCCGTCCGAGACGCGGAAACCGCAACTAGGAAATCTTACGAGTTTCCACATAATGCGTTAAGCCGTTCACGAGAACAAGATGACGACTTAGAAAGAAAAGAGATGAAATAAGTCATCATAGAAAAATCTTGTTTCTTTATCGATAAAAGATGGAAACGATGTATGTACTTCGAAGAAAATAAATAAAAATAAATTCATTCTAGCGAAAAGGGAAAAAGGACTAAAAGTAAACAAGTATCTATTGAAAATGGAAAATCCCATCTTCTTCGGTTGTAAATAGAATTGTTTATGTTCGAGAGAAGCATATTAGAAAGAAAGAGAGAGAGAAAGAGAGAGAAAGAAAAAGAGAGAGAGCAACGAGCTTTCGAATTTATGAAATTTTATATATACGTAATTAATATTAATCTTAATTGATCCTTTACGATCCTAGCTTTGTTTCATATCCAAGAATCATATTACGTGTAACCTTATAATATAACTATACTATATTAATCGTAAATACTATACTATATTAATCGTAAGTATTATACTATATTAATCGTGACTTAACCATTAATCTTCGTATATGAACGAACAATTAATTTCGTATCGAACATATGAAATTATATTAATATTTCATAAGATCTACAAAATGTAAGCGTATAACTTTAAATCTGTATAGCGTTGTTTTATGTATACAAGTGTATATATATTTTTTAAATATAATTTATATATATTTTAAGTCGATATATATTTTATAATATAATTTAAAACGAAATATAATTAGTTATACGTTTTCTTTTACTTACATTGAAGGAGAAATTGGAACTGAAGTTAAAACTTGTCACTAGATTTCGGGTTCGTCATCACTCTGCTGTGTCTTAACTACGACTGTTCGAGCAAAGTCAAGCTAATCCGAAGGACAAAGCGTAGAGTAAACATAGACAGCGGTCACATTGCCAGGTAACAATGATCAATGATAAATATTCGTTTACATATTTTTCAATATAAGATCGTAAAATCGTAAACAAAATTAAAAACACGAAAGTCCTTGAATATTTTCGAGGATTACCATTGATACTAAAGGAGACCGATGTTTTCATAAAAGGTAGCAATTAATCGATATATCTGAACGTTATTAAATCTCACGTCCTCTGCAAGTCGATCGAACCAAATACAGATCGATCGATACATTATATCTTCGATGGCGGAGGCGCACGTAAGTAAGCACTTAAGTACACGCAGTGCAACTAAAATACACGTAGGTGTATCGTGTCGTCGAATATTAAAAAGCTATGATTAACGTGTTTAATTGCTAAATATAAGTACGATGAGTTTCGTACTTATTTATAGATAGAGAATATCTACAAAAAGAGATAAACTAACTCGTTTAATGTAAGCATATTGCGATTTATAACAAATTGCTACATGAACATACGATATTTGTACAATATTTTTGTCTTTTATAATTACATTTAATACAATTATTAAATAAATCTAAGATTATATATATATATACACATATAAACAATAGTATAGAAGAAGAGACTATGTCGATTCTTGGTTAAAGTCGATGATCGAATAAGAAGAAATAGAAAGAGTAAGAGAGAGAGAGAGAGAGAGAGAGAGAGAGAGAGAGAGAGAGAGAGAGAAGAATGAAGAAAGAAAGGGACGTGCAAAAACTGGCCGATCGGCGCGTCGTTTTTAAAGCGAACTCGAGAGTGCCCTCCTCTCTCTATCTCTTTCTCTTCTCCTCGGTAAGAAGGCACCGGCGTCTCACGATTTTTGTGATCCTTCCCTTGCACCCAAGGACGTCCGCTCGTGTCGTAGAAGAGAAACGCTGGAAGAGCATGAAATCGATCGAGAAGTCACCAGATATCGATAAGAAACGAGACTAGCTGAGAAAGAAGTATTAGTGGGCGATGTTTTTCAATGTTCTTTTTTTCCTTTTTTTTTTTCCTATTCAGAAACGTTTGGAACAAAAATATTATACTAGAACAATCATATTACAAAAGCTTGTAATTGATATAAAAATCGATCGAATTACTTTACCGAAATATAAGAATGTAATATTCGTTGTATCATTAAAAATGTATGTACGTTAATTTTGTCCAATAAAATGCATTTAAAGATTAAATAATTAATTCTGTGAATTTTCATTATACACGTCCAAACGTTACAAATTTTCCTTTCAAGACTTTTTTATTCTATTCTTATCACTTGTCTCGTATATCTGTAAAAAATGCTTTTCACACCTTTCTATATTGTGTTTTTTACGATCGTCTCTCTTTCTACTTCTATCTCTCTGTTTTTTCTTAATATGCCTTCTTTCCAGATAAAAGCGAAGAGTAGTGGATGAAATTTGGTGAACGTTGTGAGCGTAAATTCCATGGTATCGGCAATTTTACACCATGCCCGATTGAGAGACGCTGTCCGATCGCGTAAGTGCTTCATTAACACAACCGCGAGACGATATCGTCGTGAGGACCGCCTATCGCCATTCCGGAGGTCACTTAAGTAAAATCAGAATGAAGCTTTTCGTTCAGCCGGTTTAATTTTACTCGCTCGATCGCGTCGATACGCCGCCTTCTTCGTACATCGAACTCTCGAGATCGTAAACTCCTATCTCTTTTCTTCTCTTTCCATTTCGTCCAGTTTTTCTTTTTATCTTTCTTTCTTTTTTATTTCTCTTTCTCTTTTTCTTTTTTTTTTTTCAAGAACTCGCTACGCTATATCAAACGTATATTAACCTCGTCGTAATAAAATGCAAGTATACGTTCGTTCTCAGTATGTTTCAGTTGTAGTTTAAACGATTATTAATTCCAGAGAATAAACGAGTAAAATCATATTCCTCGATATGCGAATGTTGCAAAAAAATATAAAAGGGAAGAGAGAGAATTTTTTTGGATAAGCGACATATTATGTACGTATATATACGTACACATACATTCATCTATTTGTGCATTCGTATAAATACATACTTGTATCTGGTAATAGAAATAAAATAAATAAAATAATAGAATATTTAAAAAGTAGATCGTTCTGCATCGAGGTCGACTTCATCAAAGAGTTCCTCCACTTATAGAACACAACCGGAAACATTTGTATCGGTCTAGCTATGATAAGGTCTATTAAAACGTAGGAAGCTTCAGGCCGAAGTCGATCGCTTCGGCCAATAAAAGGCCAAAGGCACAAACAAGGCCTGGCTGAAGAAGAGCATCGTGAGCATGCATCGTGGGCGTGTGGCAGTGGACCTCGAGGCTCCACGTTGTAATGCGCTACGTCGACGCTTTCCGGGTAATATTCTCGATAGAAAAAGAAAGAGACCGATAACAAAAGCAAGAATAGAACGAGATCGACGCGTTGCTATTTGAAAATAGTGAATCGTTTATTAAACGAAACAGGTCGTTGAAAGATCATCGATCTCGATGCTATATCATTCTCATTATTCATCAAGACCGATTATATTTATCGAACTTTAGATTCTTATAACGATCCTATAAAAATTCCTTCGATCATTAATTTTATCTCGTTGTATTATTTTTGAAAATATATCATAAAAGCGAAACCTTGATTAAATCGAGTCTGGAATCGTCCTTGAAATACATAGCCTTCGTAGGATCGTGGAAGGATCGTGTTTCCGTCCGCATAAATTACGATTTTTATCGTCAAACCAAAAGGTTAATTCTTTTTCTTGAATTCGTAGGAAATTCGTGCTCGAGGCGACACTCGTGTCGCGATCATTAGCAAGCCGTTTGTTTTAAGTATCGCGCGGTGATCGGCAAATTTCCCTATTAATTCTATTGTGGGATAGGATCGGTGCAAGCTCGTTAAGCGAGCGTTTGTTCCAACTCGACGGATTAATTTATCGACCAAGTATACTACGTGAGTTTCACTTATATATAATAGATACTACGATTACATTCAATAAATGTCAAAGATACAATAAAATAGATTTACTTTTGTTTAAATTCGCTCTTTGTACCAACTTGATAGAAAATATAAATAATACGTTAATAATGAACATTAATATCATTATTTTTTAAAGAATTAAAGAAGAAGAGAAGGCAAGTTCGTTATCGTATACAAAGTAGAAAATAAAGGGAAAAGAAATCTGTCCCCAAAAGATAAGATTCTACGGTGAGATGTGAGCCCGCACGGTTAATCAATTTCACAGGTAGGTCAACGCGTCCTCAATTAGCACGAGCACGTCCCGTCAAGGATATTTCTACGAATTTCTTTAGCTTTAAAGTTTAAGAAACTTGAATCGTAAAATGGATTACGATCGTTGAATTCTACTGGTGAAAATCTTTCAGAGTTCCTGCATTTTTAAGAAAAATATTCGAAAAAAAGAAAAAGACCCTTCTTTCGTTTCGATCATTTCCATTATTCTCGATCGAACGAGTCTGGATTTTCTCTAACTATGATAATGAGACAACATTTACAAACGGTTCGTCATTTTTCGCTTTTCTTTTCTATTTGTCTTATTTCGTTCAAGAGAAAACGAAAGGTAGTTTGGCAGCACGAAATCTCTTGGGTTGGTTCCACCACCGGCATTCGTGATTCCGAGGTAAAGGAACGCGCGACAAGGTTTCCAACTTAAAATTCCTCCCTCGCTCCCCGTTTCTGCCCTCCAACCTACCGGACCCTTCCAAGTACCTCGTTACCCTGATACAGGACCGACGGCACAAACTCGCTACAAACCTTCCAATGAATTTCTCCGACTACGTTCCTTCCTTCGAAAACTATATCTCGTTATAGTAGATTATAAAGGAATGATCTGTCCTCTTAAACGAGACACTTACCAAAAAATTTTTTTTTTTTTTCTTGAAGTCTCGATTCGGTTTTCCACTATCGATATTCAAATACTATCTATATCCTCATTTTTAAATTTATCTAAGGACAAAGGGATTTCGAAAGAGATTTCGAAAGGAGGATAAGATTAAAATTCTGTGAACGCGACGAGGCGAAGAGGAAAAGGGGATCGTTTTACTCCCTGTATCCTAAACCTGTACGAATATTCTTCATTCAAAGGCTTACCATAGCAAGGAGGAACTTATTTCAGATTTTTATCTAAATGATACGCCCTTTTTTGACGACAACGTGCGTTATTACGCCAGACTGATTTAAGGAGTTATTCTGATGGAAAATCTCTGAAGGAAGAAAAAAAAAAAGGAACAGAAAAGAAGGAACACCCTTTTGCCTTACGACATCAACAAACGATTTTTATTTGTTATCGTCCGAATCATTCTAACGTAGATATCTCGATATTATTATACGTTGATCACATAGTTATATCCAAATATAGAAACGATATTGTAAGAGATATTATAAGTAGTGAAAAACGTCTGATCGGAGCGATGTGTTAATCACTTAAAAGTAGACGTCATCTTACATTGTATTCGACTCGATAAAGTAGAAAACGAAGATATGAGTGGAAGGAGGATAAAGTGTGCGAGCAGGTCCACGAAAATAACGAAATGATTCCCTCGCAGCGAGAGATCGACGATTACGTTTCCGTCCTCCTTCTTCCACTCTCGTTCCGGCGCATAAACGTCTCTCTCTCTCTCTCCCTCTCTCTGTCTCTCCTTCTCTTTTAACCGCGAGTACGGGCTCGTACGTACTCGCACGGAGAGTACGTCGTTAGCGCGCGATCCGCTAAGGGGCTGGTCCATAAATTTGCGATTCGCGAAAATATCTCGGCAGACGGGCAATTAAGATATCGAGAGTGAGAGAGAACGACCAACAGATGAGGAGGTGGAAGTTGGAGTGGGGGAGGGTTGGAGGACGAGAGGGCGTCGGCCCTAAAGAGAAGGCACGAAAGCAGAGAAGAGACAGAGAGAGAGAGAGAGAGAGAGAGAGAGAGAAAGAAAGAGAGAGAGAGAAACAGAAAGAAGGCGGTCGCTTGCTCGCCTAGCTTTAATTACGGCGCCGTGCCGGTGCCGTGCCGTCCTGCGAACTGGAAAAAAGGAAGCAGAGACCTCGTAAAAGTAATTTCAAATCGAGCCGGGCTCCCACCGGACGATCTAATTAAATTTTCGCGTAAAAAAATTACCAGCCTCCGTTGAACCAGAGTGAGAGAGAGAGAGAGAGAGAGAGAGAGAAAGAGGGAGAGAGAAAGATTTCGGGACCTCTTCATAATCTTCCATCTCCTTCTCTCTCTCTTTCATTTTCTATCCTCGTTTATCTTCTTTCTCCAAATTTTTATCGTTGAAACGACCGTCGTCTAATTTGTAGCACACCATGAAAAATAATAACTTCTCTATGAATTCGCTAAAAGCGAAAGTTGATTCTCGTTCGGTCGAACGATCTATCGTTAAATCGATCGAAATCGGCCCACGCATCGGTAGTCGTTTAATTAGATTGGAGACAATTAAATACCCATGCTTCTAGGAGTCGAACACGTTATATCGATTTATCGAGAATTTATGAAAGACTTTAGATGTCTCGTGGGTGCCGATAATGTTCGGACTCGATCAGAAAAATGTCTCCTTCGAGTTAGCAGCGGTTTCTCACATTTTTCTTTCTTTTCTTTTCTTTTTTTTTTTTTTTTTTGTTTGTTGAGAGAACCGATGGAAAGTAGTTTTAGCGGTAGCTCATACGTTATTCAAAGTGAAATCTAACGTAATACCTTACGTATTACGTTGAAGGCGATAGGGTGTAACGTTATCCTTTAATGAAAAAATTACCGAGAATCGTTCGTTCGACGAGTGGCATACGACGACCTACACGAAACTTGCGCGAGACGTAAATTCGAAAAATGCGGCACTGTGCTGTCTCACAATCCGGCACGATAATATCTGGATAAGGAGACACACCTAGGTCCCTTGTTCCGTGATCTAAGATCGACGGACTGTGATGCTCGTAAATGTCCCGCGTACATGAGAAACATTATCGCTCTCTTCGTCTTCGAGTAACATAATTCTAGTAACTGGAAAGAAGGACCAAGACGGATGTTTATTACGGCAAAGGGACGTTTATGTTTCATCGAAACTGTCTCCTTTCTATAATTTTTCTTCTTTTCTTCGAATCATGTGGGCAGTTCCAAAAATTCTAACGAAATTCTTTAAACTGACCCATCAACACAATCTATGCTAAATCGTAGATATGCTGTGTCTTTGAAAGAAATGAAATAATCCATTGATCATTCAATTTCATTGATTGATCGACTGATCGCGATCAAACGGAAGAATAGTGCTCGTCTCACATCTATTCCGACACTAGACTAGTAAAGTTAGCAAAGTAAGCGAAATTGAAAAACGACTTCTCCATCTTCGTATTCCATTGAATTCTCATAAAACTTTGTCAATCTCGTTCTCGTACTGATACTCGCTGTATCCAAACAAGCATAAACAACGTTTAGTCGAGTGGAAAAAACGATCGGGACAGGTTGCACCGCGAATCGAGTTATCGGGATCATCGAACGATCGCTTCTCATCATACTCCAAACTCGGAGGAAGTAGAAGAAGATGAATAAGAAGAATAAAAGAAGGAAAGTTAAGTGCCTTCTCTCTTTCTCCTCTCTTTCTCTCTTTCTCTGTCTCTCTCTCTAAACTCTACGTATGCATCTAACGTAAAGAAAAAAAAAAGATAGAGCAAAAGAAAGAGAGAAAAAGAGAAAGAGAGAGAGAAGGAGAGAGAAAGTCAAGCCCGAACGCAGTGTGAACCTGTCGACAGTTATAAATAAGGCCCGAGGGTCAGGGTGAGAGAGCCAGGTTTACGAGATAAATACCGTAAGTTATGCCGCGTCGCGTTTGGAACGAGGAAAAGGGGCAGGGGCTAATTCTACGATTTAACATGATCTGCTAAAGCGTAGTCCTAACGGCGCTCGCGTTCGGGACGTCGAAAAACGATCGTAAGTCTACGTCCTGTGAGTCCAGGCCTTTCGATCTCTTACTACCTCTCCCCTTTCTCCTCATTCCGTTTCCTTACCACTAACACTACACTGCGATCGCCTTCTTTTCGGGAATTCTTGACCCCACGAGGTCAACCACGCTTGAACTGAACTCGACTCGACTCGACTCGACTCGACTCGACTCGACTCGATTCGACTCGTCTCGGTCTTACTTACTGAAATAACATCGAGATATCTCGAAAGTTTCAAATTCGAGTTCAAACACAATGCACAATTTGAATTTATCAATCAACCGAGCTTACGTACGTACGCATTTTCGAAAATACTTTGCTTTTTTTTTTTAAGTTTCTGGAACGAAGCGAGGTAAAAGATTTGGAAGAAAGTTTCTGAGGGATAAGAAAGTAAGAAGAAAAAAAAAAGAAAAAGAAGAAAAAAGATGAACGAAGGACAGGATGTTCGAAGGCGTAGACGATTTTTTGTATCCCTCCTCCTCCGCCTAGAACTGCCTCGGTTCAGTTCGACTCTCTTTCTCTCCCTTTTTCCTCTCTCTTTCTCCTCCGTTATACCTGACCGAGGATACCATTGTGTTCAACAAAGCTACACTTTTCTACCCGATCCGGAGCCTAATGGATAATTAATTTTTGATAAATTGTCCGTCCGTGACTAGCCCGTCGACGCCGCGTTCTAATTTGTTTTTCGATTTTTCACAAAAGAACGTGCGAGATTTGCTCACCCATCTCCTTCTCTTTTTTCTCTTTCTCTGTTTCTCTTTCTCTTTCTCTCTTCGTACTCCCCGCTCCACCCTCCCCTCTTTTTCTCTTTCTATGCTTCTTGGACGCTAACCCCGAGATTCCTCGCCCTTTTTTAAGCTTCGTCGACGCGCCGAGCTGTCAGGATACATTAGGATAATGCGACGAATGACTGCCGTAAAGTCCGGATCCTGGTTGAACGGTAACTATTGTAAGTTTTGATTTACAATTCTCTTTCTCTCTCTATCTCCTCGAGCCTTCCGCCCTCCTACTGATTTTTCTCCTCCTCATCCACCTCCTCCTCCATCTCCTCTTTCTCTTTCCCTCTCCGATCCCTCCGCTGCCGCCATCACGGTCCCTCTATCATACTTTATAAAACCACAACTTACAAAGATATACTCGAAAATAAATTATAATATTCTCCAAATATCGCGTCATTTTCTTTTTTTTTCTTTTTTCTTTTTTTTCTTTAAGCGAAATTTAGAACGAATCTCGTAATAATGCTCGAACGAGTTTCGAAGGGAGCATAGCGAAGCGCAAGGTCGCTGGATTCAAGGAAGAAGAGGAGAGCAGAGTATGGACCGACATTAAAAGGACGTATAGGTAAAATGGAAGAAGAAGAAGAAGAAGAAGAAGAAGAAGAAGAAAGAAAGAAAAAGAGAAAGAGAGAGAAAGAGAAGAGAGTAGTCGCCTGGAGCGCTCGCGTGGCTACCGCCAGCTCCTTCCTTCCTTCCTTCCTTCCTTCCTTCCTTTCTTCCTTCCTTCTTTCCAGGAGGAAGAAGCCAAGATGAGGAGTGCAGGAGCGAGAGCAGACGAGTAGTCCCTTGCTCGTTCCTCGTGCATAGCGTGCACGCAACGCTACTGCACGCGGGTGCCACATACGGGACAGTGGCGGCGGCACTCATGGCAGATGCACGACAAGATGCACTACTACTCGTCTCTTCTTACGACGATTTCATTTCGTACTGGAATATTCGAAATAATCGATGATTCTATTCGTCGATAAGAATCCAATATCGTTATGAAACAATCTCATTTATTCGATGCTATTTGCTTATCTTCTTCTTCTTCTTCTTCTTCTTCTTCTTCTTCTTCTTCTTCTTCTTCTTCTTCTTAACTAGAAATACTTAAATTTTGAGCAAAAGAGAAATACGATCCTTCGTAAAAGAGGATAAACCTTTAAGGATAGGTATATACGTATTTATTAGAGTAACGACCCTAATCGGATTAAATATCATCAATTTGAAAATATTATTCTGACGTTTACGAGACTAAATTCTTATTCGAGAATCTCTATTCGATCTTTAATTTTCTAATGAGTTAATAATATGCTAACGAGCGATCGTATTTCTTCGAAAAGGGATTAGACTTTGAAGAATTTCGTGAGTTATAATATCTGTTAAAACAAGAAAGGAGAAGAGATAAGAAAAGACACTGGAATTTTCTTTTTTCTTTTTTTTTTCTTTTCTCTCTCTCTCTCTCTTTTTCTCTTTTCTTCTGCTTTTTTTAACCGAACGATACGTCCCACGTTCGCCTCCCTTTGAAATCACCGTTACGGCGACGAGAAACGCAAGCTTATGCTAATGTTCGATAAATTATATTCGCGAATACCGAAGGTGCATATATCCCTCAGAGGTTGGCGCATTGTAGGCAAGAGAGTACGAGCTCTTATAGGATATCTCTCGTCGTTGAGCTCGATGCAAATGACGTCATGTAACGGGTGTCGCATGAGTTTCGTAAGATACGATTAGAAGAAGAAGAAAAAGAAAAAGAAGAAAAAGAAGAAGATGATGATGATGATGATGATGATGATAATGATGATGATGATGATGAAGACGAAAGAAGAGAAGAAAAAAGAAAGAAGAAGAAGAAACTCGAACGATTCGTCCATGCTTGCAGCTTAGGTGGTCCAAAGATTCATCACATCGAGAATACGATTATGACGGAAGACACAACAACCACAAAGAAAAAAAAAAAAAACAGAAAAAAAGGAAGGAGGTCCTACTTTCGTTCGAACTACCAAATCGAACGTTTGAAACGAAATGGTGAGTCTGAATAAATCGTTAAGAATACAAACGCACGTCTCTTAGGAAAGAAAGTGAGATGGCACGAAAAAGGGCCGAACGAAGAAAGAATTTTTTAAACGGCATAGCCCGTGACTGGGATTTTAGCGATGCAATTTCACTAGCCTACCGTCTCCTCTTTCTCTCTTTCTCTTTCTCATACTCACTCACTCTAGCTGTGTCTCTCACTCTTGTACTTCTCTTTTCTACCTACCCGCACCATCCCATCCTACGTCCCTCATCCTTCTTCTACATGCCCGATATAGTCTACCAGAACTCCTCCTAGAGGAGTGCTGAGGAGGTAATTTACTTTCTATCCTTCTTCCTTCGCCATAGAGTACCTGGCACTCTCCTCCTACTTCTACCTTCTTCCCCATCTCCTCTTCTCTTTCTCTACGCTTAACATCAGCCTATACTCCGATCCTGCTAACTGTGTATCTTCTTCTTGCCGACTGTTGCCTTCTAAAACGAGCCTTCAACGTATATGTCGAAGACGAAGAATCTTATAACTTAACAAAACATTTTTCAACCCTTTTAAAAAAGCCTACGATAGCAAGAAGAAGAAAAAGAAGAAGAAGAAGAAGAGAGCCAACCAAAAAAAAAGAAAGAAAGAGAGCAGAAGAAGAAAAAAAAAGGGGATAAAAAAGAGAACGCAAAGAGTCAATCAAGATCAATAATTATTTCTATTTGTTCTAGTTAATTGAAATATTCTATAGGTGTTTCAAAGCGATTGATTAAAATCATTGTTAAAACGGTAATGAATCGTCATTAGGCTCGTTCAATACGATAGAGAAGCAGATGAGAGAAGGAGTATGCAAGGAGCAGAGAAAGACGAAGATGAAGAAGAAGACGAAGGAAAGAGTTTAGAGTTCTCGCTCTTACTCTTGCAGCATCAGCAGAGGCTGGTATAATTAATACGGGCCCCGTGGAATGCCGGTCGCCTCACTCTCTCGAGAAGCCTCGTTCCACCTCCTCTTTCTCCCTTCTCTCTTCCTCTTCTCCAACCTCCCCTTCTCCAACCTCTTCTCCATTTCATTCCGCGCATCCGACCAGTTTCCGTGCCCTCTTCTAGGTCCCGTCCGAACGAGGCAACCCTCGCTCTCTCGGAACCTCCCATAACCCCTCTCTTTCTCTATCCTTCTCTCTCTTTCTCTCTCTCTCTCTCTCTCTCTCTCTCTCTCTCTGTGTGTGTGTGTGTTTCTCTGTCTGTCTTTCTCTCTCACTCTCTCTTTTTCTTCCGAAATCTCGAACCTAGGCCTCCTCTTCTTTCAAGGAACCAACACAGACGCATCCAATCCAATGGATGGATGGACCAGAAGAAAAAAGAAAAGAAAATAAAAAGATACGGAGCAGCACGCGTAACAACGGCGACGATGACGATGAGAACAAACCGAAAGATTTCTTTCTCTTTCTCTCTTTTGACGGGTCAACCCAAAACATCGGGGACCTCACAGAAGCAAAGAAATTCTTTCTAACGATTTACAGTTTCGATATCGTTCGAAATATCTTTTCTCTGAACACTCGGCTCGTTGTTTCATTTCGCTCTATTTTAGAGTAAGAAAGGTTTATTACTTGAATTATTTATTTTGTTTCGTTGCGTTTCCTTTAGAAGATCAATTAAAAACTAACGGGATAATCTATTGGATCGTCATGAAATTTTCTCAACGACGAACGAGAGAGAGAAGACTAAAAACAGAGGGCAGAAAAAAAGAGATCAAAAGTCCGGACTGGGCCAGTTGGTTCGCCTTAAAAGGTGGAACGCCTTCTCTCTCTTCCCTTGGACTTCGCGGTTTCGTAACCAGAGGCGGTCGGCTCGAGAGTGATCTCTCTCTCTCTCTCTCTCTCTCTCTTTCTATTCTCCATTTAACCATGCTGCCAGCGTAATTTGCAGAATATTATAGCTGAACAAAGGATCCTCCTTCGGATACGCCTCGTTTCTTTTCTTGGGAAAATTTTGAAGATCATTCGTTGAGAAACATTCTCTCGAAGGATTCTAACGTACAAGTTATACAGAGCAAATAAAAAGAGAAAAGAGAGAAAGAGAAAGAGAAAGAGAGAGAGAGAGAGAGAGAGAGAGAGAGAGAGAGAGAGAGAGAAAGATCTTAAACCAAGAAAACTTAACAACATACGTAGAACAACGACGGTGATATTTCAGGTGTACCAGATCGGTGAGGATAATTAGATAGCTTATTTGCGCAGGAAGGAGTTAGCTTCCCTTCACTCTTAGTAATTTCTACGAATCGAGGACTAATAAAGCGGCTTGCTCCTTTAACGGCAATAAAATCAAGAGTGCGGCTCCTTTTTCCCACTTTCGGCACGTTCTCCTTTACGCATTTAACCCTTTGTCCCTCTCCATTTACTTATTTCTATCTCTCTTTCTCCAGCTGCACGTGCCTCTCCCTTTTGACTTAGGATAAACTGGCCTTTCATTCAAACCTAACCTCTGTTCTCTCTCTCTCGGTGTGTTTGCTCGTGCCTTGTTCTCGAATCGGTCTCGCCTACCTTTCGTCTCGGTACCGCATCGCCGTTCGAAGGATACGAAAGAGAGAAGAACGAACGACCAGTTAACGTTGACTCCATGGTATCGCAGGTCAGTTTGGAAGGTGAGCCGAGCAAAAAAGTCTAAAGAAGAAGGGCATCGAGCGAAGGAAATCGAAGGAAAGAAAGAAAATTCAGAAAAAAGTTTACACCTACCGATATAATAACACTTACACAGGCTGCAGTATACAAAAACAAACATTAACCATACTCAGTAAGATCCAACCATCTACTATAAGTACTACATTGGAAAGCTTCTTCTTCGTCGTATAATTGTTCAATGTAAAAATCTAAATTTATTCTGTCTCTCTCTCTTTCTCTCTGTTTTTCTCTTTTCCTCTTTCATCTCGAAGATAGTATAGGATGAAAAACTCGTGATCATAACTCTTACGAGCGAGTTAAGAATTTCGAGAGAAGAACGCAACAAACGTACGACGTGGTCGGCCGTTGAAAAAGGACAAGGTCCGGGTCGGAATTAATTTAATTTCCTCGATGACACGCCGAGACCTTATTCTTTCTTCTTACCTATAACCGCTTCTCATGCGAGACACTCCCGCCGTTCTCCTTGAAAATCTTGTTCGAGCAAGGATGTCTGCGGTACTCCGCCAACGCTAAAGTGAGATCGCTTTAATTACCTCGCATCGATCGATGACGATCCTTCTATACGAATTATCATCTGTATCTACTTTTCCTATCTCGTTTCAATATATTAAGAATGTTCGATATTTCGAAAATGATCCTAATGATCTGTACAATGGAGGAATCATCGATCGGTGATCGATTTGAAATCAAATCGAGAAAAATCGTTTTAAAATATTCTCAAAGGATTGCCAGGAAAAAAGAGAAAAATAAATAAATACCTAGCGACTACGACAAAGAAGAAATAAAAGAATGAAGGAGGGTTGCATACGACACCGTTGACAAATGAGTTTAGTCAAGTGCAAGTGAAATGCAGTCGCAAAAAGTTGGCGTGGCCCTCCGCTCGTCGGAATATGGGTAGCAGTCATTCTGCTGCCCTCCCTCGCTCTCTGTCTCTCTCTCTCTCTCTCTCTCTCTTTCTTTCTTTTTCGTTCTCCCCATTAACGGCCAGGTCCTCCTTCACGATCCTCTCGGACATTATCCACGGTTATGGTTTTTCGGCCGATGCCTTGGCAGCAACGGGCTACAGCGTCGTGAGACGCGTCGGTAGTAGCGAGAAGTGGACCTTCTCTCACTCACTCTTTCTCTCTCTCTCTCTCTCTCTCTCTCTCTCTCTCTGTTCCTTTCTCTCCTTACCACCCTTTTTCTCTCGCCTTATATTCTCCAGATGCATTCCCGTGGTGCAGCCGCCTGCAGCTACGAAGAACTTCAACTCACGCGCGAGCAATACGATAAGAAGATGTTCGCGAAAAGTCTTACGATAATGTATACATCATCTCACCTCTTTTGTATTCCACGTGTTAGTTCAATTCAAGAACTCAACGTGTCTTCGAACTCTTATGAAAACAATCTAACTCATTAATCATCGAAATCATAATATCTACGATACTTCAAATCATGATATTTACATTGAATACATAAACGATCTCTTTAAATCATCGTACACTTGATATTCTTCTTTCTTCGATGAATAATCAAACGATGAAACGATGAAAAATTAGGAAAGGATTATACAAACTTTTGGTACACGCTAAACATATATACATACCATTGGACGATCGGCGGCAATGGTTGTATGATAAATAACGCAAAGCCCATACGTTACACGCCGGGTACAAACGAAACACATGTGCGGATCGTAAAGGAGAGGAAGGAGCGCGCGATGTCCGTGATGCAGGCAAAACGTGGGGTTCCAAGAGAGAGAGAGAGAGAGAGAGAGAGAGAAAAGAGGGGAAAGAGAAAGAGAGGGGAGAGGGTCGATGTGAGTAACGAATATCTGATAGCGAAACCTCGCCGTTTCCAACGTATTCCACTGGTTTGCAAGAACGAATGCGGGCCTTTCTCGATGCTACGAGGCCCCCCGCGCTCAGAGTACCACGATACTCTTACCCACGCAGTACTCGATGAACCTTACCGTGAATGCGAGTGCGAGAGAGATCGTTAATCCTTTGATTACTCTACCCCGAGTTATCCTCGTTTTTTACCTATTCCTTTATAATTATAATTTGGACATTGCGTTAACCATAACGCGTGGTGAGTATCAAACAAATCTTTCCAGGTATTATCATAAATTTTGCTAAACGCGAAAACATCTTTCGCGTTAGGATTTTATTTTCCTATTAAGGAGTACAATTTTAGTTATTATTTATACGTAACAATAAAAGTCTTATAAAATATTTACTGGTATGGCATTAAACGCGTTAACAAATATCTTCTTGTTGCTCGATGTTTTTGAATGATTCACAATTTTGAACGATAGTTTTTCTTTTCATAGCTAAATCGAATGAATGTAGATCTTTTTGCATAAAACGACTCCGGGACTCATGCAACGAGACGAGACAACTTTTTTCCTTTTCTCTGATCGATACCTAAGAATCTCGTTCTCTCTCTCTCTCTCTCTCTCTCTCTCTCTCTCTTTCTCTCTAGGGGAAAAGCAATTTCTTTCTCTTTCTTTCATTCTCTGAGGGGTGGAGGACCCTCTCCAATTCTACGCACGTTCGTCGTACGTTAATTGCCGTAGAGAAGAGGAAAAAGAGGAAGACGAACTAAGGTAGAAGAAAAAGAAGAAGAAGGAAAAAAAAAAGAAAAGAAAGCCACGCGTGCCGTTTCGTCAACGAATCGTTTGCTTTCTGATGAAGATTCAGAAAGAGAAAGAGAGAGAGAGAGAGAGAGAGAGGAGAGAGGAAGTCGGCCATAAGCCTCGGACGGTTCGAATCATCTTCTCTCTCGTCCCCGAGTATTAATAATTCATACTCAATGTCAACGTCGTTTTTAATTCCCATCTCTACCACCATAATTTCGGGCTAACGTTTCACTTTCATTTGAGGCGCTTCTATATAACCAGGAACTTTTTTACAACGTCGTAAGTATCACCACCTGCTACGCCCTTGCGTTAACGTGCAATTAAATTTCGAGGGTCATCGTCGAAAGAAAGACGCGAGAGAAAAATCTTTACTTTACGTTTATCTAAAGAATAATTAAAACCCTTACCCACATTCCTCATTCTTTCATACATTCCCCTTTAACCCATTTAATTAGATTTACGATACGAACTTCGCTTTTAAGTTTCACTTTTAATATTCTTAATTCCCTCTCTCTTATGGGGAAACACAAGGTTGATCTTTTCGCAATCTGAATTATTCAGAAAGGGACAGTGTTATAATCGGGCGTCTTTTAGACGAAGCAATCGGGGAAAAGTAAGATCGAGAAGAAGGTAGGAAGCGTTCACTGGGAATCGCACGTGCCACCGACACGCATTCCTGCCGGTGACCATCGGTTTACAGATGGCAAACGACGCTGGTGAACGTACTCTTGGGGCAGCACATGTACGACAGGGATAGAAGAATGAATAGATAGGCGAAGGAAAAAGAGAAAACAAGAAAATCGAAGAAGAAAAAGGGAGAGAAAGAGAGGCAAACTCAAGCACTTTAAGTTCAGGTTACACGAAGTATATATATATATATATATATACAAGTATATATACACATACACTTCTACTCGCAGTTTTCATTCACACGCAGAACGCACTTTCTCTCTCGCACACAAATGCACACACCGTTTGTACGTATGCAAGAAAAAGAAGTAAAAAAAGAAAGAGAGAGAGAGAGAGAGAGAGAGAGAGAGAGAGAGATGTGATTCGCATATTCATTCCGCGACGACGTTGTGTATCCCTCGGATCTTCAATTACGATCAGCGCGCCTTGTACAAAACCGTTCCACGCTTTGAACCGTCGGTGTAAATCGGTGCTCCGATCGGTGCATACTCTTGCATCGTGGACCTGCATCGTGCCGCGAGAGAAACAGATTGCGCCCGGTTAGCCGTACGTGCGTGCGTGTACCTATTGCATCTCGTACGTATGTACGAGAAAGAAAGACAGAGAAAGACAGAAAGAGAGAGAGAGAGAGAGAGAGAGAGAGAGAGAGAGGGAGAGGGAGAAAGAGAGGGAAAGAGAAAGGGTTGAGAAAAGACCGAAGCCGACGCTCGAGATCTCCGATCTACTGCCTCTCTTCGAATCCACGATCTTTCTTTCGGTCCTCTGTCCGCATGAAAACTTTATTGGACTCAACCTGGACGCTCGAGAGAACGTGTTAAGTACGTAATGATTATTGTATCGACCGGACGAGGACTAACTCGACAGCAGGCATTATTGTTTCATTGAATTTATTCATCGAATAAAATTCTCGTCCCGATTAAACGAAATGAAAAGAGGAAATTTGGAAGGGTAGGAAGAAAAGAGGAGGAGGTAAAAAAGAAAAAAGATAGAAAGCACAAACAAGGGTGGCTTTTTATCTCTTTTATCTAATCATTACGTTCGATGGCTCAACTAAGTAATTTTCTCCTAATTATTGTTACGATAGGATTGTTTTCTTTTCTCTTCGTTTTTTTCTTTTCTTTTTTTTTTTACGAATAGAAACGAGAGAGTTGAACGTGTTTTCACGGTCGGAATATGAAATGTTGTTCGCTCGAGCATACGCGATATTACACGGGAGACTGAAGCGAGAGAGAGGTCCGACCTGAATTGCTAGTATTGTTCTCGACACAGAGTCGTATTACATACGTACCGCGAAGTGAAAGAGAAAGAGAGACGGGATGAGAGAAGGTGAGGGAGGTGGGGAAACAAGAGGGAGCATACACCAACGTAGAATTCCAACGTAAGTGCGTGACGTAACGGTCAAGTACCTACATTAACGTTTATGCGGCGAATGAACGCGTTATTCGAGGCTTGAAAATCAGCAACGACCGTTTTGCCTTGACATTCTCCTTGCAAATTCAAGAGGATACGAGCAGGTGATCGATTATCAATAATTTCATTGTTAATCTGTCTGTTTTCTATTCGTTGCAAAAAAAAATACAACACTTCGACGTTTCAATAAAACTATTTAAAAAAAAGAAGAAGAAGAAGAAGAAGAATTAGAAGAAAGATTTTTTAATTTTATTCTTTCATTTGTACATCAATCTCGATCGGAATGCAAAATAAAGGTAACGGAGTCAACCTATTTACGGCGTAGTCGTCCTCCGCATAACGTTACGAGTAACCATATTAAACTTCTTACTCTAGCAAAATAGAATAAAGAATATTTCAAGACAATCACTCGCTGACAAGTCATTTCAGTAAAAGAGTAAAGAGAAGTAAGAATAAAAGAGGTTAAAGCAATTAAAATTACTGCTGATTAATTATACGTTATGGGAGTTTCTCGCTCGTACGCAATTTTATTGCTCGTACCTTCAGCGAAAACGTGCAAGAGAGATGGCTGTCTATTTATACCTATGTATGTAGGTATACATATATTATAGGTAAGCGTGCGTTGAACATATCGGAGATGCGGTATATCACGAAAGGCTCGCACGATAGACGACAGGTGCCTGCGGTCTCCTCTCCCTTGGAAATTGGAATTTCATCGAACGTCGTAAATTATACGAGCGTACGCGCGGATTCGCCGACGAAAAGCCGATGTATCGCGCTTAACCGAAAGAAATCGCAGAAAAAGGATGCTCGAGGGAGGAATAAAATTTGAAATGCGGCTTATTAACCGGAATGTATCGCGCGGTATTACTTTGGAAAGGAATTCGAAAGTGAAACCATTCCTTCGAATAAAATAATATAAAATTTTTCTCATACAAATATCTCAACCGACGTTGATTTAGATCGAAGAAAGAAGAAGGTAAAAGAGAAATAAAGGAACGGAAAAAAAGGAAGTAAGAAAAATCAAATTAAATGCCCTAATTAAAAGTAATATTTCATATAAAAACGTCACGGTGAACGAAGTAACAGTTTATCGAAGGAAAAGCGATTTAAATGCAAATATCAAGAACATCGACTAACTCAAACGTCGTACACGACAAAGGCTTATTTTGACGTGATCGATGCACCTTTATAAGGTGTCACGACAATGAAAATAGCTTTATTCTCACTCGTGACATATCATTCTAATGCGCCGGTTTGTCCGCGTTCTAATACTTATTCTGTCAGCGAGAACGTTCAACTCATTTCCCACATACGTCTTTTGAGTTCTAAGTCGTTGCGAAATCGTTCCTGAATATATCCTAACTCAGTATGTAAGCGTACGTAGTTACAGACAAGCAATCGCGTACGCACGTCGTAGCAACAAATTATCGGAACATTTAAGCGATCGTATCGGTTAGTTAGATAACGAATATCCTACAAATGAAAAAAAAAAGAGCTGCAAAAAAAATAGAGAAAGCAAAAAAAAGCAAGAAAACTAAGAAAACTCGGTATCTAAAATTGAACTTTACAGATCCGACAAACGTACAATGCCATTCGTCTTTCGCAGACAACTCTCGCAATCGTTCAAATACTAATTTATTTCCATGTATTCTCACATTTATATACATATTGAAAATCTGTTACGCAATTAATTCGTCGTAATAATTATCTGTAATGTCGTGTATAGCAAGTAGAAAGAAGAATTGACAAAAAAAAGTATTGCGCTCAAAATGCAATTGGACTCGTTCGAAGATAAGAACGAATATCAGGCGTCGAGGCCGAACTCGAGTTTTAATTAAACCGATGTCCAATCAAGGATTATCTATCTACCGTTGAAGATACTCCTGCATTTCCGCGTTCTACTCGGTAGGATTCGCTAGAGAGTCTTATGTTCTTTTACTAGTTTATTCAAAGGGGGGAAAAGGAGAAAGAGAGAGAAAGAAAGAGAAAGAGAAAGCGAGAAAGAGAAAGATACATCTTCCGACTCATCGTTCAGGTCAGTCCACCCGTCCGTCTTACCTATTCGCAAGCAAACGACTTTGCATCTCTCTCTCTCTCTCTCTCTCTCTCTCTCTCTCTCTCTCTCTCTCTCTCTCTCTCTTTCTCACTCACTCACTCACTCACTCATTCGATCTCTCCCCTCATCTCCTATATCGCCCGTCGGCCAAGCCATCTATTTATACGTCTACGTTCAACTCCTTATCAGAGATCTTCCTTGAAAGCTGGAAAACGCGAGCGGTAACGAGTGATTAGCCACCTGTTAGTAATTAGTTTGCGTGGTCCAACGAATGCTGCGTTCCTATTACCTACACGTTCCCATTAATCTTTTTCCCTTTCTATTTCTCTCCTTGATAAATCTCATTTACAACTTCATTTTACAAACGCATAACACAACATATCATTTTATTTTAACCGATTCATCGTCCGCGATATTATTTCTTTAAGGAAAAAGTAGAAGAGGCCCGAAAAGATCACGGAAGAGTGGACATCTTTAGTATGACCTTGATACCGGTCCCTCTGCTTTTTTGGCTTGCATAACTAGAAGTTCTGGCCTGTCCAACGGTCCAGAAATCGTGCGATGCTGTAATAAGTTCGAATACGAGACAGGTCGAAAGAAGAAGAAGAAGAAGAAGAAGAAGGAGGAGGAGGTGGAGGAGGTGGAGGAGGAGAAGAAGAAGAAGAAGAAGAAGCAGAAGAAGAAGAATAAGAATAAGAAGATAGAAGGAAAAAGAAGGCAGCAGAGAGAAAAAGATACTTCGTGCGGGGCATCGGGCTAACAGCAGGTGGTTGCTTTGCTTAAATGCCTTCCCGAGAATCGGTTTAATATATACATAGGTACACTGTATACCTGTATATAATATACGTCGTATATATGCACCAGCCTATATTTTCTACATATACTCGTACATATAGGCATGCGTTTATACAAGGCGATAGATAATGCATGCGCTCGCTCGCTCGCTCCCTCGTTCGCGCGCGCGCGTGCAAGTCTATCTCACGTATGGTAGCCCTCGTAGGCGAACCGTAATACCAGCACCGCTACGTTATCTCCTCGTTCTCGATATATGTACGAGTCACATACTCGGTGTATCGAAAGGAAAATTATCCTTTCATTGAGAAAGTCGATTGAAAGAAAATTATTTTCTTGCTATCTTAATACTGTTCACCGATCGTAGAACAAATAAACGTTTGTAATAACGTTCATTCTTAATCGAATTGTTAATAAATATTAATTCCTACATAAGTATGGGAGAGAGGAAAAAGAAATGGAAAAAGAAAACCAGTTGTTTTTCAGATTTCGAGAATCGGGGAAGGGAGAGGGAAGATTTTTCGTTTATGACGAAAATCTGAAGGACGATTCGATCTATGGATATATATATATATATATATATATATATATACCAATGGATATATATATATATATATATATATATATATTTACAGGTTTCTCGTGAACACCCGGTACATTTGATACGAACCGATACGCATTACTATGCGTCGCGCGGGGGCGCGTTTTAACGTTACGGGAACGAAACACACGCGAGCGTCGATACGTATACCAGTCGAGCGCATAATCCTCTCTTTTGTGGATATCGCTAATCGCGAGTGTTCTTGGCGAAAAGGAATCTTCTCTTTCTCTTTCTCTCTCTCTCTCTTTCTTTCTTTCTTTCTCTTTCTCACTCTGGATACGGTGTGAAAATAACGGCCAGTATCATTCCTACGACTTTTCTCTTTCTCTCTCTTTTCAAGAAAGCAATCTTGGTTGAGGTTGTAACCGGGAAGCTACGCGAGAAACATAAAGTGTGCACCATTCGTTTATTCCTTGTCTTCTTTAACACGTTCACATTGTTGGAATTCGCAGGACTTCGATAAGCCTGCTTTGTTCGCGAGAAAGAAAGAATTTATTCGTCTATGAAAAATAAAATTCTCTATCTATTCGTACCAATTTATTCTAATAATAATTAAAAGATTGATTGGTCGATTAAAATAACAGTGAAATAATCGATTAAATAAATAATAAATATTTCATCATTCGATGTCATAATATTAACGATCGATCGTCAAACGTATACAGGCGTGCATAAAAGATTTATAAAAGATATCGAGAACACGCGTGAGTTAAATACGCGTGAGTTACTTGACGTTTAGTTTATAGAACGAATTGTTTAACTTTTTTTGCGAAATTAATCAATGGAAATGCACTTGTATGATACAGAAACGGGAGCAGTACGTGTTCTTACGTTATAACGTTAGGCACACTCGAAGCTGCTATAGTAGCGAGCGTTCAACGATGCGTAGGTGTCCCTTGATTGGACGTCGACTTAATTAAAGGTCAACCTCGCCCTTGCTTTCTTCGCACAAGGTGCACAATAACGCTTACACGCAAGCATAGACGCACATGTATCCTCTGAAGTGTTGTCACGTCGACTAAATAGAGAAAGAGAGAGAGAGAGAGAGAGAGAGAGAGAAAGAACGTTCTATCGACGCTAATGATATACTCGAGGCACCTTAAGGGCTCGTAAATTAGGTGTATCGAGCTTTCGTGCGCTGTCTTTTTCGCCTATGAGAAAGCTTCTTATTTATGAGCCAGCTCTACGTAAGGAAGTATTCTCTCTTCTCCTCCTTTCTACTTTACGTGTTGACTGAGAGAAAGAGAGAGAGAGAGAGAGAGAGAGAGAGGAAGGGAGAGAAAGAGAGGGAGGATGAGAGTTCATCGACAGCGAACGCGAGGAAACTTTATTCAGGATTGTTTCCCTGTTGTCTAGCAGCGTAATCTATGGTACGATAGCGTCGTCTTTCGCTATTCCATAATACGTGAATTTATAGTCAGCAGGAGTGGTGTAATGATACCTTGTAATCTTTATAACGTGCTACCGAGATTGAAGAAAAAGATGTGCTATGTATATTCGTTGGGAAGTAGAAAAATCCGTCCTGCTGGAAATAATGATACATAATACCGGTCATTCCGGATTTAATTGAAAGTCGCAGAAATAATAATAATTCTATAATATTTTCAATAAAATTATTGGCACATTGTTAATCAGTTAGTTGCATTTCAGCTCGAGTTATCGTATCTAATACGACTGACTTTAATACGACTACTCGGAAATAAATCTTCATTGAACATATAAACGTATTTGAAAAGATTTAATGGCCAGAACAAAAAACTTTTAATGGCAGCAACGAAGAAAAAAGAAAAAGGAAAAAGGCCATAAACATAGCAGAAGTAGAAAATAGGTAACACATTACTACATAGTACTATAATAGTTGCTTGTAAGTGAGAGTAGTAAATGAGGAGAGAGAAAAAAACGAAAGAAACAAAATGCACGGATCCTATCGGAAAGTAATTACTAAGGCAATGGTAATTAATCAAATTCCGCGTATAGATGACGCGACGAAAACGAATCGGCCCTGCGGCCAAGGGCAATCCATTAGTGAAACACGCGTGTCTCGTGTGTATTATCTTGCAGCTCGCTACGCACGCTCGCGCGACCTATCTCTTCCTTCTTCTCGCAAAAGGGATCACGAGGAAAGGAAGTCAAATAAGAAGACGAAGACGAAGACGAAGAAGATGGGGAGTAAACGTAGACCTCTTGTATTAGTCTGACATTAGCTTCCACGTGACGTGCGATCCCTACGATCTTGCACTTTAACCGGCTAATTGTACGCGACTGGGAAAGTACATTTAAGAAAGAGAGAGATAGAGATAGAGATAGACAGAGTGAGAAAGAGAGAGAAAGAATTTCTTCGCGTTTCAGGAGAAGAGCCGTGACGGATCGACGGGTCAATCGAGGTCGTCGCTCGATCAAACGCTGAAAGGACTTTTCCTTGGTTGCAAGTCTACCAAAGTGGAAAAGAAGTTTAACCTATTAGTTACGAATATGAATATGCGTTAATTAGAAAAAAAAAAAAAGATAAAAAAAGAAACAGTTTTGAAAATACATTCAAAGGATCGGACCAGTTTAATCGAGTGAAAAATGAAGGAACAGTTTTCTAATATGTACTTATAAGAATTGAATGAACTCCTTTCTTCATCACGTTGGAAAGTACCTACACAGTGTAATTCCTCACATCCTTTTTTTGCTGCTAACGTACGCAGCTATATTAATGAGTTATTTGTCGTTGTTCTGTCCTACTTCGTGCTGACTATATACCTTTGTGTGTAAATGTAAACGAGCGTTAAAAGTTGCGAGAGATCTAAGACCGAACGAACGTGCGAACTACGTGAAAGAACAGAGATTTCTTCTAATCATTTGGTAGGCGTGATTTCACCATTGATTTTCTCTACAATTAGTTGTAGCGGAAATTAACCAGAGAAATCGTAATCCATCGTAGGTGTAATATTCTTCCTTTTTGTTCCATTGCGTTTTCCTCGTCTAACGTCTATCGATAATGAGACTATTATTAGAAACGATCATTATTATTTTTCTATTCTTTGTAAAGAGTTCAGTGGAACGCGAAATAATATTTGTTCAAAACGCAAAATTAATTTTGCTTTCTAAAAGAAAAATATCGTTCGAATATAAACATTGCCTGTATCCTTAATACATTTCCAAAACATGACTAAAGTTAAAACTCTTAATAAACTCTCACGATCGTGATCTCTCAGTTCTCACCGACGCGAAAAGATCACGAAAATCTCGATTAATCTCTCCATAAAGCGCTCGTCTAATTAAGCATAATTATAGACGATACAACGTATAATTAGTATAGGAGTAAAGAAAGAGAGAAAATATATACATAAAGAAAGAATAAATTATTTCAGGTCATAGACGTGTATTTGGTAAGCGCGACACGTACAAACGAGATCTTTTGGTGGCAAAAGAGAAGCCGGTCGCACTTTCCCGCTCGGAGCTGGTCGCACCAAGTGCATTGGAAAGTGCAGCACGCAGTTTCCAGCCTCTCCTCGTTCTTTCCATCTCTCTCAAACACACTAGCGTATATTTTGCTTACAACGTGGCACCGATCTGCCTACCGAGTGCTTTCTCTCACCTCGATACATACACACGCACTTATGATCGACTCCTTCCTCGTCTCTCATTCTTTCTTTCTCTCTATTTCTCTCTCGTGTAACATGTTCTTTCTCTCTTTCACCCGGTCATTCGCTCCTTCCTACCGTTTCGTTAAAATTGAAGGAAACGCGCTCGATCGCCTGGAGCCTCAGCGATACGAAATAACAGAGTACCTACTACCGAGTCCGATCATGGTACAAACACCTCCAGCTGCGGAAAGTCTTCGCTCGACTGAATACGATAAGAAAATTTCGACTTTTATTCTTTCCTTTTAATTTCTTTCTTAATTTCTCCTTTTACTTTCGTGTCGCTCGGATAGGTTTATGGGATTTCGCGGGGGATGCTGGATGTTACCTTTTGGCGAACGTCCGTGTTCCGGTGGGACATTGACAGCTTTACGAGCCGTATGCTCGACCGTTTACTTACGGCTTGATACCGGCCCAAGACGTCGTGATATAAACGATACGAGCGAACGATCGAGGAATCTCAAAAATCGTGCCTATCCCTGCATTAAAGTCTTCGCTCGAGATTGAAACGATGGTATAGTAAATGTAAGCGTAAAGCTTACTTCACAGAACCGCTTTACCATTCCTAACTATAGTTTGTATTAACGGTTTGATATAAAGAAATTGTTTAATTGAAAAAATTCGGCCATTGTGCTCGATCGATGATCGGGGAGATCCTTTCTTTTCTAAACGTCATCGTACATCGTGTAACTTGTACTTACTTGTAATCTAACTGCATGCATGAAACGATCAGCTAATTCTTCCGATATTCGAACACGCTCGAAGAATCATATTCGCCTTTGGAATGTGCCTTTCTTCGAAGTAATACATCGCGAAAAGGAAGACTCCTTGGATCTCTCTGCATAGATTCCTGACGGAAGCGCCGTGACGTACGATCGACCGACCGTGTCGTATCTCACCACCCACTGTTAAGAGCAACGAGAACTGAAGGACAACTGAAGGGAGAATGAACGTTGTGTAATTCAGGGACACGTGAGTAACCCGATAACCAGTTATCATATTCGATGATAAAAAAAGGTATAGATGTATACACATACGTATGTATATATTTCTATAGCGATGGAATAGTAATAACACTCGTAGCTCTTTTTATTTTTGATCTTTGATTACGAATTCTTTATAAATTCAATGCAAATCCAATAGAAAAAAAAAGATATACGAAATACTATCGCCGAAATATAAGATACACGTTTTTCTCGATAATTGCAACTTTTCATTCCTCTCGCACACAGAACCATAATTCATTGATATTGAAAGTCGTCTGAAAGTGGACTAATTTAATAAGTAATTAATCGAGAACTCGTGCACGCAATCAACGGCATGTACGATAGATTACTGTACCAGAAGGACTACGTGTAAATCAGAAGGTTAGCACGAATTAGGAAGGCAAAATAATTCGCTGTATATATGAATATTTCCGTTCAACGTTATCAACGCTACGAAAGCGCATGTCAATTTATCGTTATAGCACATAAATCAATTAACATCGATATACCCGTTCTAACTTGGTCGTTAAAATATAACCATGTATTCCCGATATATACTAAACCGGAGCAATTAAAATCGGATAACGATACGATCTTTGAAATACCACGGATATCTTAAACTTTATACTGAAAAGAATTGATAATGATCGATCGAATGAGTCGATAGACTGGTTTCCTCTCAACGTAAGAGAAGACATATTTCAACGAGCGTCTGGGTGGATTCCGTTTAAATCTCCGGCTACCGTTCACAATGCTCGCTCCTGGCGACCTATCCGAGCAACAAAAGAAGATTCGATCGTGAAACAGGTTTAAGGTCGAACTTCTCTTCGTTGAGATGAGAAAAAGATAGAGGGGGAGACTAAGAAATAAGTTTATACGTATGTGCGTGTGTGTTTTAAGGGACAGACAGATTCCCCTAACTCATGAGAAAGAAAGAGATGAAAATTAACGAGGAGGTAGGTAAGTACCTACTTGATGTGACGATGACTTTCTAATATCTTAGTGAATGCATTAGAGCACACGATTTTATCAGGTGCTAAGTAAACAGTCTGTTATCCATCTCTTCTTCACTCAACAAGAGATTTAACTTTAACGATAACACAATATTCAAATACAAGTAGACTTTCGCACAACGCTTGAAACATTACGCATCTCATTATGCACTCAACGAAGAATAGAAGAAGATAGCATTGAAATTCGAGCCTTAAACATTCGTTCGTTCCCAAAGAGGCCAGCCGTTAAATGAAAGGAGACTTAACTCTCTTGCATAAGACGCAAGGTTTCACGTGAATGAAAGTCCAAGTGTAGGTTGCACAGTAGGATCGAAGTAGATCACCGTAGGTCGCCGTAACATTGATCACGAATAATCCTATAAAATTAATATTATCGTCATTATCGTACCTCTATATAATTTTCATTAACCTTACACGGTACACCCTTCCTATAAACATATTCAGATATCGCTGATTAATTAAATCAATAAAATCGATTGTTGAATTTTTACAAACTTTCTCTCGTAGATCCCATTTTATCTTACGTAATTGTTCTAAAAGAAAATTAAAAAAGAAGAAAAAGAAACGATCCGTAAGTACAGAGAAATAGCGATATAGAAAGAAAGAGATAGAAAATGGGAGAGTAACAACGTATGCACAAGATCGAACTATCGAAGTACACATGGCGGTGGCGGTCGGTGCACGCGAATGCATATACATCTCTGCCTCGTCGTTGCACTCGGGAATGCGGTCTATAGCGCGTAGGATCGAGAGCGTGTGCAAGAGAAAGAGAGAGATAGAAAACGAGAAAGAGAGATACATAGAAGGAGAGTGAAAGAGGGACAGAGAAGGAGAAGACGAAGAAGGTAAGTAAGAAAGATAGAGAGAGAAAGAGAGAGAGAAGGAGAAGGAAATGGGTGGAGAGAACGACGAAGGGAAAGATAGGCACAAAGAAACGGCGAGAGAAAGAAGAAAAGGAGAGAGAGAGAGAGAGAGAGAGAGAGAGAGAGAGAAAGGGAGGGTGAGATGATGAGAGAGAAAGAGAGAGATAGAAAGGGATAGAAAGAGAGAACATGCTCGGCAGTCGTAAACGGCAACAATTGCTGCGGGCGTTGCCACTCGAAAGTCTGAGTGCCTAATGCCAGATGTCAGACGATGGTTAGAGTCATTACGTTCGTCACTTCGTACACTACGATACGCGACGAACCATCTTTTATTAAATCTGGACCAATAGTCTTTCTTCAATCGCAACAAATAAATCTTATTATTCACGAAGGAATTCGTGTAAGGTAAGAGAAAGAAAGAAAAAAGAAAGAAAAAGAGATGTCCAACTGAAAGGATGGGAAAAGTCATGAAGATTTTCAAGAGAGAGAAAAAAAAAGAAAGAGAGAGAGAGAGAGAATGAGAAAATGAGATGGAGATAGAGAGAAGAACAAGGACGACGAAAGCTTCCCTCTATTCGTTCGCTCTCTCGACCGCCTTTCTTCATTCTTAGAGGTAAAAAGACGGATGTACGAACGGACAAAAGGCAGCGTGGCTTAATGATCCTCGGTTGCCAGTTAGGACGTATTATAATGGGAGGCTTGCGCGAGGATGAATTGGAACCCGTGTCCTGGCCGCGTAGGATAAGGCACCTACACGGAGCTCTCTTCGAGCTCGTCTTCTTCGTTCTCTTCTTTAAGGCACGCAGTATAATACATGCCAACGGTAACTACTCTCTTTCACTCTCCCTCTCCTTCTCTCTATCTCTTTCTTCCTCTCTTTCACGTACACCTACGTATTCGATACCGAACTTCAACTTGACATGATTTCCATTTTCAAGCCATTTCAGTTTCGCAAGAACTAATGAATAACTTCATTTGATTTTCTTGTAGTCCTTTCTCGTTGGTATGCCGATAAAATTAATGCCCTCTCTCTCTCTCTCTCTCTCTCTCTCTCTCTCTCTCTTTCTTTTTTTTCTCTACCTTTCTTGTAAATGAAAGAGAAAAAGAAAGAAGAAATAGCCTGAGGCTTTTGACGTAGCGTAAATCTACGTCATTGTGCTTTCCGCTTTCGATCATCTCGTCGAATATTTTTAGGTGCGATCAGTGGCACCCGATCACGTCGACATCAATCACGTCACCGGATTGCTTCTTCGTCGTTGCTTATGGCTCATTAGAAATTAATGCGTCTCCTGAATAGTTTCGATCGTTACGATTCGTCAAAAGGAACCTTCACGGTTATATATTTCTCCGAACTAATTATTCAAAATGTATTATGTTTTGAGCTCTCTATCCCAAAGACGTCTTCTTCTTCTTCTTCTTCTTTTTCTTTTTGTCTCTTTTTTAATATGATTGAATTGCGACGAAAGAGGTAAATTTTAACTCGAATAGGCAACGTTTTCATAACGCAGAGAACAACGACGAGCTCGAATGGAGCAAAAGATAAAGAGAAAGAGAGAAAGTATCGATTCAAAGACAGAGAACTCGCGACTCTCGACTCACGAATCCGACTTCCAAAACCCGTTTCCGTTCCGAGCAGCCATAGATCGGGACCTCCTCTCTTAAGGTAGAGAAATAGCGAGAAAGAGAAAAAGAAAGACAAAGATAGAAAGAAACAGAGGGAAGAAGAAAGAAAGAGAAATAAAGGAGGAAAGAATAAGACGAGAATAAGAAGAATAAAAAAAAGAAAGAAAGAAAGAAAGAAAGAAAAAGAAAAGAAAGGGAAAGAAAAGAAAAAAAAACAACGACAAAGAAAAATAAAAAGAAAGAAACGAAGAAGCGAAAGGGGTGGAGCTATATCAAGGGGATGGAACGAGAAACCAAAAGAAAGAAAGGAAAAAAAAAAGGAAAAGAAAAATAAAATATGAAAGAACAGAAAAAGTCTGGTCTGAATCCAAGATGAAAAAGGATAGAGAAGGAGAAAGAGACAGAGAGAAGGAAGGTCCGACGAAAAATGTGTAATTATAATAATTATACCGTCGGAGATAACAATTATAAATCATCATTGAACTAGGCAACGGAATAAAAGAATACACTTGCTAATATAACACACGGATTAGTATATATACGCATACATACCTGTATATATATATTTATGTAGACACACATATATGCGTGTAGAAGACTATCGCGAAATATATTCGGCGGCCATTGCAGAAAAGAGGCCACGAATGCGTCCGTGTGCGGGCCAAAGCGGTCGATTGAAAAATGTACTCATTTATTCCTTGCAATTTCCATCGGCATTCGGCGGCACCTTCTCTCCTTCTCTCTCGCTCTTTTTCGTTGCGAAGATAAAAAGGTGGCATCCGAGAGACCGAACGTAGGAGGAGGAAGAAACCTTTCTTTTATCTCTCTCTTTCTCTTTTTTCTTTCTTTCTTTCTTTCTTTCTTTCTTTTTTTTTCTTTTTTTTTTTTTTTAGTATGGATCTCTTTTTCTTTCATTTCGTCCACGCTTCGCTCGGCGTTATGAATGACAGACGCTTCGTCACAGAGCCAACTACCTCGCAGCTCGACCTTTAGCTATACTCTTCTCTTTCTCTTTCTCTTTCTTTTTCTCTTTCTCCTTCTCCTTTTCCTCTTCCTTCTCCTCCTCCTCCTCCTCCTCCTCTTTCTTCTTCTTCTTCTTCTTCTTCTGCTCCTGCTCCTGCTCCTTCTTCTTCTTCTCAACAACTTCCTTCTTCTGGCACAGTCCTCAGAACAGAGATCCACCTTCTCTAATCTCCGTGACAAACCCAACGATCGTATCGCTCGAACTCGCGAAAGGGCGACGCTTCTGTAGACTCGATATCGTTTCGAACGAGCGACCCACCCAAGGTGATACAAGGAGATTCGAGAGATAAGTCTCTCTCTCTCTCTCTCTCTCTCTCTCTCTCCCTCTCTCTCTTTCTCTTTCACTCTATCTATCTATCTCTTATTTTCTTTTTTCACTCTTATTTTCTTGCTCTATCTAAGCTTTTACGAATTTCGAAGACGTATATGTATATATATATTTATGTATGTATATACGTATGTATTCATGTATCTATATATGACGTACGTATGTATTCATGCATCTATATATGTACATACTTTCGTAAGAGAATTTGTCAACTTGATTAATTTAATCCGATAGATCGGAGATTATAACCCTACTTAAAAATTTCTATAATAAATTATGCCTTACATTGAAATTAATCTTTCTTCTATTTGTTTGATATTTTAAATAAAACATCTTCACTATTTGTATTCGTAACTGAGATTAATTAATCATCTTAACGTATCGTTCACAGATCGATAAATCTTTTAACACGGTATTATTTTTAATAGAATTCTTTAAGTTAATTCGATTAGAAGTTTTGACTAAGTAAATGAAACAAATGTATTAGATATAAGCTTATTAACATAATGGAATTAACATTACAGTTATCATAATCGATGACGAATATACTATTAACTATTATTATTAAATATCACAAAAATTATGATTATGTCTAGTATAATAAAACATTTTATCAAAGCAGATTATATTCTTCTATGTGTATCTAACACCATATAATATCGATTAGTAATCAATATTGAAATAATTAATATTAGTCAGAGAAAGAATGAATACGTATGTATATATATATATTAATTCTAATTAAGAATGAGTATATTATTACTATCGAACATTAACTCACTTTGATATTAAATTAAATATAATTAACGATTATAATATAATTTTCACTGGAATTTAAAGAAGAGTACGCGATCACTACGTAGTATCGAGTAAACTAATTTCACTCACTATTAAAAAAAGACATGTAGAATACTTTAGCACGTAATACACAACAAGGTAATAAACACTAATTTCATTGTAACACGCGTTATAAACTTTATATAATTTTTACTAGAATTTATAGAAGCGTACGCGACCACTACGCAATATCGACTGAACTGATCTCATTCATTGTTAAGACAAGACAAAGATAGTAGAATAATATAGTACGTGATCCATAACACGGTAATAAAAACTAACTTCTTTGTATACGCGTTATAAACATTACACAGTTGTTTGAACGAACATAGAGAGAGATATATATAAACAAAACGAAGAGACGCTTGGGCGTTCGTCCTTGGCCCACGGAGAACTCTCAGTATTGTCTCACATCAATCAAGCGTAGTACTCGGTCCTGTTAAGACGTGTTTAAATTCGCTCCGTCTTCCGAATTTTCTACGATATTAATTTATACAAAATTAGTTTCTCATTTACATTACACATGCTGTATTTTATTCTCAAGTCAATAATTTATAATTTATTAATTGTAATCAATCATATTTGGCGTCATATTCGACTTCCGTAAGTATATATTATATATATATATATACATATTATATACACATGTATATGTTGATCCTTGCATACATATATACGTATTTATATACGCATTTATATACGCAAATACATGAGTATATTCATTATATATACACGCATACTATACATATTTAATCTTATTCGATATTAATAATACTATAATGAATTTTTCAGCTTACGATATACATATATACATGTGTATATACATGCATATTATACATATTTAATCTTATTCAGTATTAATAATGTTCTTGAATGTATTAGGTCACAATTCATCATGTTCAACGAATTTATGAAGCTCGGCATACTGGACAGTAGCAATCAAGTTGTATTTAATAATCGTAAGTAGTCGTACAAGTATGATAACTTGTACAAAATATTTAAATAAATTCTGTCGTAAGAATCAACTTATTAATAAAATTACGATCATTTTATTTCAGCTCTTGTATACCAGAAAATTCATCAATGAACGAAAACGTAAACGAAAACGGTCAAACGTTTAGTTTTCTTACGTTATTACGACTTCAAATATTATCATAGCTTTTATAAGCAGTATTATATGAAGAGCTTGGCAAAGGAGATGTAAACAAAAAGAGAACAGGCAAGAACTGGCAAAAGAAGATGTAAACAAAACGAGAGATGTAGTCATGTTTATCCTTGACCCGAGTAAGACATTCACTGCGATCTCATTCAAGGATAATACAAATCAACAACACGTATGTAAGTAGATATACTAGTAATCAACAAATCATGAATCATCTAATATATTTTCTAAATTTTACAATGGATCTCCATACATTCAATGTATTTTCTACATTTTCAAATGGATCTCCATACGCAGCTACCTCCTTGTGGTGAGATCTGGTAACCGGTATTGGCTATGGTGTTCATATATATGATGCAACATAGGCACTACCGGGCGAATGGCTGACGTTCGTTGCATTAGAAAAGTTTAGCTTTTTCATTTTATATTTAGTCGTGATAAAAAGAGTGAAAGACAATATAGTACACGCGACGATTTATCATTATTCCTTTTCTTTCATTATCGATATAAATTAATATATACATATATTAAAAATTTTTGTTATCAATATAAATGAATAAATTAAATTGATAATTTACTTATCGATTTAGATTAAAATAATGAAAAGTTCAAGATACATACAATCCCGTTTAATTTATCTCATAGATCACATTTTAAATGTTACTGTTTCTTCTTTAATTTTACTTTAATGCTATATCTATTTAATTATCAGGTATCTACGTAATTAGTATACTTCTATAAACGTATCCCTATTGCGATTAAATCTATCTTTAAACGATAGATTCAACGCGACATTTATATCGTTTGTTCTTTTTCATAAATTTATTATAATATAGTTTCAAAGTATTACAGTTACATCTTTTGAATACTTTCTTATTCTTTTATTCTTATTAATACATACAAAAGAAGTAGTACAAATTCAGAATATCTTGAACCGAGATATTTAAATAATATGATTTAAAAGATAAAATTAATTTTACAGAATTACATTACAGTTTGCTTTAACAAACATTTAATGGCACACTTTCTTCGTGCCATTCTTTTTTTTTAATTTTTTTTTTAGTTGATAAGTCATCAGTTGTGATCGCGTGCAATGCGATCTTAGAGTCAGTGCTTGTACGAAAAAGTTATATTTTTTGCAATCGAATAGATTGCTTTAAAAATTAAATCAAATCGCGAATTAGAGTCAGTGTTGTTCGCCGAATAGAATTTCTCGATCGTGTTAATAAATCAATGCAAGAATTAAAGTCATATTCTTGTTAAAACAATTTATTCGTCGCGTTGTTAGAATCATTAACACACTTTCGGCCAATTCGGTAGAAGAGGATTGCGTTGCGATAAATATTGTAATGGTCGAAAGTGTGAATTTAAAAATTCATCCTCTTCATCTTTACCGACGCAGATAAAGCTTCGTCTGGATTCAATTACATGTAAGTATATTTCATTCTTATAATCATTACTCCTCATTCATTCTTCAAATGAAATATTTTTTGATCATTTTCGTTCATTAAAGATATTCTTTATATATGGAACATATAATTAATCTTTTTTTTATTCGACTTTAATTATAGCATAATCAACGTATCATCGATTCAACGATTCGTCGATTCATCGTTTCATCGATTCTACGATTCAACAATAATTTCAACCAACTTCACGACATCATTCAACCTCCTACGAGGGGGACGAGTGTTTTGGAGCCATCGCAGAACTTCTTAAGTAGTGAGTGAAAAAATTTAAAGTTCCTCTGGTACCCATCATGCCGAGGATGAAAGGTCCTTATCGGCACGGGTTACTGGTTGTATTCGTAGATGTCCCATGTCCGAAACGAGCAAAAGTGTCCGTGATTAAAATCTTTGATTTTATTCACGAGTGATTCCCTATACGTGTAATTAGATATTTTCTTATGAATATTTTATTATTATTATTATATATATATATAGCTCAGGCCAGGGTCTTCTTGT